>NC_069077.1:14732662-15035692 GCF_025698485.1 Gossypium arboreum
CCTTGTCCTACCTCCTTCTCCGTCAACCCCAATTTCACCCACAAACCCGCTCTTTTTCTCCCTCTTAAGAGACCCTTTCTTTCGCTTTCCACTCCCAAGTCTTTATCAGACAATGGAGCTGGAGTTTCAGCTTCTGTTCCTGCCATTGAAGACCCAAAACCCAGTCAGAATGACCCCGTCCTTGAAAAGGCCGTGGAGGGATCTTCTGGGCCTAACGGGGCGGCTACCAGCACAGAAATTGAGGTTTTGAGCAAGTTTGAGGATCCTAGGTGGATCGGAGGAACTTGGGACTTGAAACAGTTTCAGAAAAATGGCACCACTGACTGGGATGCTGTTATTGATGCTGGTAAGTTTTTTCTTCTTTTTCTTTTTAATTTTTTTTTTCAAATTTCTACTTGCAAAACCTGAATAAATTGTTATTTTTTGTTGGTTTCTTGAAAGGGTCTTAATGAAACTGATGTTAAATGCATTTCCTTTGATTCAAACTTAAAGCATTTTGTTCCCTTCTTGTTCTTTGATAAGAGAGAAGGACAGAAGGAATGGTTGTTAAAACTGTGACTGCAAAAATGCTTTCCGTGACTGGCAGTTGCTTATCTTATGTGGGTAACAACGACAAGGTTCGGTTGTTTAGCTGATAATCAACTGATGCGGTGGTACTTAGAACAGGAAATGACTATGTTTGTAGAGTTAACTGATAATCAACAGATTGATACATTTTGTACTTGTTAGAATGGTAGTTCAAAGTGGTGTTCTACGACGATGCTGTTTAGCTGAAATAGGACGGTGATACAAATGACAGTAATGCTATTATTGTGCATTAATAATCGACTGTTCACATATGCAGTAAGTGGTATTATTGATTCAGAACAGATTAGTATTAAGGTGGTACAAAGGATATTTGGTAGGTGTCAGGTGTTCTGGTTTGTATTCATTGCAAGCTCTACTCCCATTTGAAGCCGATTTAATGAAATATACTAATACAACAAACTCTTTCTTTTGTTAAACAAAAGCCAATCTAGGCTTGTGATCTGGCAACATCTAAATGGAAAAGGATACTTATTAAAGAACAAAGAAACATACTTGGAGTCCACCGACACTAGAAAACAGTGGTTAGTGGTTAGGCCAGAAGATTAATGGGGCCTTTTTCTGATTTGATGTTGTTGAGGCCTAGACAGGTTTTTTGTGATTGTAATTTCCTTATGATTGTTTTGGTATGCCCCATCCCTGTATTCATTTTTGCTCTTGTACAGTTAAACTAAGTGAATCCTGTGAAAAATCCTGACCTTCGCTAAATTAATGTATTAGATTTATCAATGAAAGTCATTAGGGTAAAAAATGACATATAGGCTATTAGTGTTGTTGATGTCCTTTTTGTGATGGATTTGGCTTAAGAATATCCTTTGAAGAGGGTTAGCTGAGCTTGGACACTAGGGGTTTTTGAAGTATAATGTGAGCTAGGAGTCGTCAGAGCTTATGCTCTGGGACACTATCTGATGCTTAAATCAATAAGTGTAGTATAATGGAGAAGGCAGCAATAGACAAGAGCACGTACAGAGAGTGAGAGTCTAGAGAGAAAGAAAGAGACCTGTATCTGGGGAGTCTTTGGGCTGCCCGTTTCTTGGCCATTGGTTGCCCGTTTTGGCTTGTTGGCATGCTAGTTTGCCTAGTCTGCATAGTGACCAGTTTGTTGGCCCTGCAACCTTGATTGCCCAAGATCCTTCCTGACAAGGCTGCCAGCTCTTGATAGTTGTTGTGCCAAGCGGCCCACTCCTTGACGATTCTAAGTGCTTAGGCTTTTGTGAGCTTGTGACCTGGTTCATATATATTAGTATAACAAGTGTCATCTGTGTTTTTACTAAACTCTATGCTCATTTACATACATTATTCTTGCTTGACTTTGAGGGTTTGAACCATTGAGGCAAATACATGCTATGTTTGAAATTCTAGTCTAATTTTTCCTGTTGATTCTATTATTCCTTTGTTTGTGACAAACTTACTTGAACTCCACAGAGGTCAGGAGGAGAAAATGGCTCCAGGATAATCCAGAAACTACCAGTAATGACGACCCTGTAGTGTTTGACACTGCCATCATACCTTGGTGGGCATGGATGAAGAGATTCCATCTACCTGAAGCTGAATTGCTTAATGGTTTGTGCAAATCTATGTTGTTCTGACATTGTGGCTCCAGTAGTCGCATTACTGGTTTGTTTAACCCCAATTCAATGTTATGAGTTTTATGCAGGCCGTGCAGCAATGGTTGGGTTCTTCATGGCATATCTGTTTGATAGCTTGACTGGAGTAGGATTGGTTGACCAAATGGGCAACTTCTTTTGCAAGACCCTATTGTTTGTAGCTGTTGCGGGAGTGCTTTTAATCAGGAAGAATGAAGATTTGGATAACATCAAGAAGCTTATTGAAGAGACAACCTTTTATGACAAGCAATGGCAAGCAACTTGGCAGGATGACAATAGTTCCAACAGCAACTAGTTCAATTGTAGTTTCTTAACATTTTTTTTTCACCAATGCCGTATTTTCAGCTCTCCCCTGTTTGTAAGGAAACTTGAAATATGAGTCCTTTCTATACGCCTAGCTATGTTGTGTGCGTGATTTTAGCCTCAACGAATATATGAAAGTTTCAGCTAATGCTTTCCCTCGTATTATATATTATATATCACAAATAATCGAGAACTGGACAGTTTCTTTTAATAGAAAGTTTAGATTTTTTTTGTTAGGTGTAAGATTTTTGGTTAAGTTAAATGGCAATGTCAAGTGGAAAGCAATGCAACAAAAGATTGGTGATTCATCATCAACCACTTTTTTTTTTTTATTAATATAAGTTTTTATGGGTTGAAAAAAAATCAGAAAATAAGTATGGTTGGTTGTTGTACCTTTTTATTTAAGAAATTTTTAATGTTAAAAGATAATTAAATTATACCAATATGTATTTCCTTGCATGATATTCACATTTTTCATTACGGTCAGGGCCAAGGGTGCTGTTTAATTTGCATAAGTTTCATCAATTTGGAACCTTTTTAGAAAATACCGACGAGGTCGGTTGATCGATTCAACCAATGATTCCAAGGTCGGCTTTCTCTGTTTGGCTATTGTATTATCTTTGTGTTTGCAACATCAAATATGTCAGCTTCCGATGATTTCTCCAACTCAAATTCTCTTCTTGTCAACAACAGCATGCCAACCAAAACGGTAAGCCCCCCCTCCCTCTGGTTTCATCTCCAGGTTCTGAATCTTATACATGATGAAGCAAATAAATAACTTGGGATGATTTTTCAGGCAACATACTGTGAACAAAAGACCGTGTTCGTAACTGTTTATGTAGAGAAACCCCGGAGGAGGGCATCGTTGAAGCACAGCCATTCTATTCACCAGATCATCAATCAAGAGCTGATTCAACATAAGCATGGTGGAGCTGGCAAAGGGTACAATAGAAGAGCTGAGCTTCTTCACTACTCTCGGCGCCTAAGGGAGTCTGCTCGATCATCCGCATCCAGAGCTTTACAGTCAAAGCCTGTTTCTTCCATTGATCAGCAGCAGCCACCTTCAAAAAAAGTATTTCACCCACTAATGCTTTAATTACATTAGTTAGAACATGAATCAAAATTATTATCTTGTCATAGTCTCTTAAGGTTTTGCCACTCCCAAGTGTATCTCTACAAATCCAAACTCGAAATATAACACGCATGAGTGTAATTTGCAGAATTGATGCCAATTTATATATTAAATCAATTGCTATCTATTTTGGAAGGTGCACTCATTTGTATGTTATATTTCGATTTCTTAGGAAGCCAACTTGAAGGTGTGGCAAAACCTTAAAAGAATTTCGATTTTATGTTGTTACGAAATGGTCCAGTGAGTTGTGTCGGATCATGACAATAACCAAAAGAAAAGAAGAAGAAGAGCTATTTCAGTCCTTGGATCCTTTTTCTTTTCTTCCACTTTGGAGTTACAGTCAAAAGAGATTAAATTTCTAGTTTGATGAGATATTTGCTTCATATAGCCACTAGTATAGTCCTTTTTTTTAAGTTGAAGCAATGTGGATTAAAGAGAAAAAGAAAAAGCAGAAGTAACTACATAAAGGGGTTGTTTGATTCAAAATGGGTCCATAAGCATTTATTGTCAAAGAAGATAAAGAAAGGTTAGTTGTGATTCCTCTCCCCTTTTTCATTTTTGATGTGGTAGATTAGGGCTGTCCAAAGAAAGGCAACATATTCCAGGACTCCAGCTTGTTTTGACAAATGGGGAATACTGGTTCCAAGTTTTTTAAAATCATTGAAGAGCCTCCTCCAATCCAAGAAAACTGAGAACAAAAGGAAAAATAGATCCACAAGCAATAATAAGATCAAAGCCGTAATGAAAAGCCTACAGGTGATGTGCAAAATTACCATCATTCTTATGACTTAATGACTAGTTCATTTCTTCATTGTTATAAAGGAAATGGTCCCCCTTTCTTTCTCTCAGAGTCAGATGCAAAAGAAATGGAGGTTTCTTTCAAAACCAAACTCCAGGTTGCATAAGAATAAGCATCGGTAAAGCCCAATTTTAGCTGGTTTCCCCGTAAATTGTTGTAAATGTTTTGGAAGAGGTTACTATTGGGTGAGTTATATGTATTAGCACGAATTTCAACATTCATTTGTAGCTTGTAGCGGCAGAGTTTGCTCTTTCTTGAACAATAAAGTGACGATTATTTGTAGACACGTCTCAGATCAATTTTCTATAATGTGTAAAGCATTCGTTGTCTCAATTGCTTGTAATATGAGCTATAGGGGCGTTGATCCATTGCATCTGAGTTTCAATACTGTGCCAACATCTGGAATAGCACAAAGAAATTGAACGTAGTGTTTGAAATTGGAAATGAATTTACGACTCCTGGTTCGCCCAAAAATCAAATGGAGTAGGTGGGCCAAAGTTGGTTTGTTAATTGAGCTAGAAGGGGGACACCCAAACTTGAGCAATATGGAGGCAGCTTTAGGGAGCTCTGATCGAGTTGTTTTTGGATTCGATTAGGAAGTATATGTTCAAATATTTCTGGATTGAATCAACTTAGGTTGGATATTTTCACATTCAAATAAATTTATGCTTGGATTATCTTCGGTTTTTGGCTATTGCTCTTTCCACCAATTGAATTCCTTCCTTTTTTTAGAGAACCTTTTCCTAACTATGCTGAAATTCTCAATTTGCTAGTTTTTTAACACATGTTGGAAAATAACAGTTTTAAGGCAAAGTGAAGTAAAGAAGAGGAAAATAAGAAGAGGATGAATACATAATCATTTAGATTTATCAATTCAATTTTGTGCAATAATTAATCTAGATCATCTATTAGCTAAAACTCAATCTATTTTTACAACCCTAATATTGAATCCAATTGTTACAATTACTCTTAAAATATCCTCACTGTAATAGCCCAAATTTGACCGGGTTAAATAAAGAAAAAATTAGATAAATAAATAAACATTTATTAAAAAGTCCATTGAAAGTCCAGGCCTACTGTTGCTACCCAAAGCCCAAATACAAAAACCCATATCCGGGTATAACCCAATAGCCAAAACAATACCTAATACCCCTAAGCTAAACCCAAACCCAAATAAGACCCGTTACACCCAGCAGCCCATCAGACTCATTATCCCTGCTAGCCTAAGTCAGACCTAACCCATTACATTACAGACCTTGACCCAAAACAAAATAGCCCAAAAGGCCCAACAGACTTAAGAGAAACAAGGAAACCCTAGGGTTTCCTGAATACTGTGGCGCCGCAAACATTTCTGGAAGCTTCGGGGAGTGTCTGGCAACCCTCAAATCGAGGCCACTGTTTAATGAGTTGTCCCAAGGGGCTTCAATGCTCATCAACGCCCCGATCATCGGTCATCCCTTGGTCTGGCCCCAAATTACGTCATGACCATCACCAAGGCTCCATCAAGACCGCTATCATCGCACGCGTCTACACCAAAGATGGTCACTGCCGGATCCTCGCCGATTGCTCGCAAGAAAGGAAACAAACAACAAATACGCGAAAAAGCAGAGTAGAAAATGGCAAGGAAATCACAGCACATCAGTCAAAGATACAAGAAATCAGAGATTTCTTTCCTTATGTAACAAATCAAGAGGCTATAAAAAGCCTTTGTAACCCTTATAACGGACACGAATCTGAGATAAAAAAGCGAATACAAAGCAGTTTCAAAGGTGATAATCGGTGACTTGTTCTCTATTTTTTTTTGCCCATATATATGAACTGTTTAGCAAAATACTAAGGGTATTTGAAAAGGAGAAGAACTACCTGTTTTGGATCTTGAGAGACGAGGATTTTTAAACCCTCCGATCTTCATATACAGTGGCCCTTAGGGCGGCGCGGGACCGATGCGTGGCGTCTGAAGGCGAACCGAGACTCCTTCCTCTCTCTCTTTCAGAGAGAATTTTTTAGTTTTTTTTTTTAAATCGGGGTTCAAATGAATTTTAAGCTGAGAAGGTAGATTATATAGCTTGAACGAAACGGCGTCGTTCTGCGACCCCCAGGATCCGCGTGTTGACCCGATTACCCAGGGAGGATCCGCGCATTTTTTAAAATTGGGTTAATTTCCCAATCGGTCCTCCTACCCCTTTTGCGTTTACAATTAAACTTTATTTCATTTATGATTTGGCCTTATTATTTTATTTTAGTTTTAATTAGGCCCTGACAGTTGTTAAATTATATTCTGAGAAACGTGGCCGTTTTTGGAATAGGGTATTTTGCCCAGTGAGTCCCTCTAATTTTACGCACGTTCTAAATAGGGCTTCAATTCAGTTTTGTTTCTTTGAAATTCCCCTTGTAATTTTGTTAAACTCTAAATTTAGTCCTATATTTATTATTCTATATATATATTATTATTTGCTTTATTTTAATTTTACTTTTATATTATATATTATAAAATTATTTTATTATAAGTATTATTTTAATTATATATGATTATTACTTATTATGTATCATTTTTCTTAAATATTATTTTACATTTCTTTATATATTATTATATTTTCACATATATTATAATTATTAATTATATATATATATATATTGTTTTATATGTTACTTTATATTATATCTATTATTTTTCTTATATGTTTATATTACATTTTATTATATAATCTTTATTATGTTTTATTTTTATGTTATTGTTTTTTTTATATATATCATGTATCACAAATTATATTATTTATGTTTATATTATATATATATTATTTTAAAATGTAAATTATTATTATTACATCATATTTTAACTCACATTATATGCACATTTCATTTTTTTATTTGCTATATATTATTTCATTTTAAACTAATATTGTTATATTATGAAATCTCTTACATACTTTCAAACCAATATATTATTATATAATTATTATTTTTTATTCTTGTTACTATGTTATTATATTATATATTATATACTATTTTAAAATGGTTATGAAACGTCTTGTTTTTTAATTGTATGTATATTTTGTTAGCAATCAATTACTTTTTTTATATGTTTTATATTGTATGTATCATGTATGTGTTAAGTTTATTTTATTATAATTATATGCAAATTGACACTATATTTCTTCTATTGGTATACCATACATTATTTGATTATGTTTTTATATCATGCATCATTTAAATATTATTCCATATGTTTATATACTTTGTTTATTCATTTTCAATACATGCTATACATATATCTTTGTTTGCATTCTTTTTGCTTTATATATATTATTCTTTTTATCGTAGTATTCATTTTTTATTTACCTAGTACAGTAATATATTATTATGATTTATAATGTAGTACACTTCTCCATACATCATCTTTAAAAGACAAGACTCCAAAATTTTCAAAAAAATATAAAGGCAATGCTTGATGTTTGGAAATTTCGAAAAGTAGTGCCCTAACTTATTGGGTTGCAACTTTCCTCGTTAAGTTCGAATAGTCAAGTACCCTTCTAAGTTTTAAGATTTTCAAAATCTGAAACTGTCTTGGAATTTCAAAGCGTTGTGTCCTAACTTATTGGATGTGGCGATTTGTCGTTTCGAGATAGGGATTTCCAAAAGGTTAACTTAGTGTCAATGTTTTGATATGAGTGAACCCAAATTGTCAAAATCAAAGAATTTTAAAGAGGATTACATCTTAATTTTTTTTAAATTTCTGACATTAAAGACATTTGATAATCAATTAGGTACTAATTTTTGGGCAGTACGAGGGTGCTAACCCTTCCTCGTACGTAACCGACTCCCGAACTCGTTCTTTTATTTTGTGGACCAAAACTAATGATTTTAAAACAAAATGTTTTAAAGGTAATCCAATCACACCTAAAAAGATTGGTGGCGACTCCCATTTTCGTTTTTTAAAATCGATTCCCATTTTCCAAAATTCGATTTGAAAATGGTTTCGACACTCACCTACAAATAATAAAATTCTCTCTTTAAAAAAAAATATCACACAACAAGAAAATGTTGTAACTAAGCTACCTATTTATGGTCCATTTTAAGAGACTCTTCAGCAGGGTTTTAAAAAGCTTTAATCTCAATTTTTTTCATTTCAATTATCTTAAATATATATCTAAAATATTCCTTTATAAAAAAATCTTTCAACAACTTTAAATAATCCAATTGGGATAGATAACATAAACTCTTCTCCTCCATTAAGAAGTCATTTGATTAGGTTAAAACACAAACATGAGTTTGATTATTATTTTCCTGTATCACCAATCCGTTGTTACATAAGACCATTTTATATAAGGCCCAAATAAAATGAAGCACGATCAATTATGCCAATCACTACAGCAAAATAGACTTTTAGCGGCGCTTTTCAAAACGCCGCAGAAAACGCCGCTATAGGTACCGCCGCAAAGGTTTGTGGCGTTTATTTAAAAAAAAGCCGCTAAAAGTCATGGCCTTTAGCGGCGTTTGTTGGAAAAGCGCCGCTAAAAGTCATGGCTTTTAGCGGCGTTTTTATGGCAAACGCCGCTAATTTTGACAGATTTGCTATATATTTTTTTCACCAATATCCAACCTTCCCGCATTAAAATCCAACCAAATACAACAAATATAATATAAAATGCAGCCAAAATAGCAAATTTAGCATAAAATACAACCAAAAATATTAATTCTAAATGATACTTCAAATTTAACGAAAGATATATGATATAATTAATAAATAAAGTATAATTTAAAATATTCTTACAATAATGTTAAACGTGACAAAGTTAAAACATTCTTACAATGAGAAAACTAATGTCTAAGATGGCGGCTTTTGCGATTCTTTGAAACGTCTGCATCATCTCTTTGTCAGTATGGAGGTCATCGTACTTTTTGCTCGCTTTCTGCGCCATCGCCGCTACCTCTGCCTCCTCCTCGCTGCCGCGCCTCCTCTCTCTCGCCTCCGCTCTAAGTTGTTGCTTGGAGTTCTTCATATTTTCGTTAAACCTCAGAAATTTGCTCAATCGTGTTCGCTTGCATTTGAGCTATCTGGTCTCTTAACCTCTGAACTTGACTTGAGCTTGACTTCCGGAAGGCATGTATTCTTGAGCCGGATCCAAAATATTGGGTCGGGTAACACGGATCCTTGAAATCGAACCCGACCGTACCTTTCAGGGACCCAAAACTTCAGGTGATAATTCATTATCAATGTTCTCAAGATTAACAGAACTATCGATCGAGCAATCGCTTCATATTCCGCCTTCTTCTCCTTTAGTTTCTCCTAAAAAGCAAGTAAACAGTTAGAAACGAAATATATAATAAAATGAATGCAACATAACTTAACTTTATTTAAAATTACTAACGATGAATTGAATTAAACAATTATAATTAAAGATTATAAATATTTAGAATAAATCAAATATTAAGTAAATATACCATAATTTCTCCACTTGGATGTCATAGGAGATCCATCTTTCTTCCTATCGTAATCTCAAAAAGTCAAGGCGTCCAACTTTTGTCCAGATTTGACTTCCTACAATATAGTAGTAAAATATTATTTAATAGTAGAAAGTTATTAATATTTGAAAGAACTAATAAATTCATAATACCTCGGCCTCAGCTATAGAAGCAAAACTTCTCGACCCTGCTGTGTGCGTGTATTTTTGTTTTTGCCTGCTGCTTGTTCCAACACGCTCACGGTCCTACATAATGTAATTATTATTACGTATATAGTAAACACTATATATAAGAGTTTGGAAATACGCAATACCTCTCCTTTCTTTGAATTCCAGAATCGAACCGCATCTTCCCATTGGTACCTCAGCATTCCCGGCGGGACATTTCTTAATTTTTCCTCGAGGCTTATGTCTTTCTTAAAATATTGTTTTTTTAAAGTGCTTTTATTGTCTCTCCATTTTTTACCCAATGCCTTCTTGATATAATCATCGGAGACCTCAAAAGCAAATCTCTCTAAAAAACACAAGTTTAGAATGTAAAAATAAATAAAACTTAAACCAAAGTATTATAAATTACATTAACATTTATTTACCTTAATATTAGCGAGAGCCTGATTTTTGTTGCTATCAGGCATGTGATGCCATGATTCATAGTTGATGGGCAACATATTGGCATTTCGTGCTAAAATGCCCAAATAGCCTGCTAAAAGTCGAGCTTCAGATCCAACAGGCTGACCATGAGTATTTCTACTTACTTTGACACGCTCGACAGGATCTAAGTCGTATAGATCTCTAAGCAGCATACGTCCTCGAACTCTGCGTGTCCCACCACTTTCAAATTGAAAAATGATATACTATTATTATATTAAAATTGACAAATAAATCAATAATAAAAGTCAATACATGTAAAATGAACTTAACATTACTTTGAAATTCTTCAGGCTCGTCAAGTGTCTCCGGCACATTCGAAGATCCAACAACTGTCTGCTGTTCACTATTTCCTTCTTCTGAATTTGGAGTATTCTGGACAATACTTAAATCTCGTAATCTTCTTCTACGCATTTTTCCTGCAATACACATAAAATAGTTAAAGTTTTAGTAACAAATTACAACAATAATAGTACATATAAAATAGTTAAATTATATAACTTGACCAAGATTAAAATTATAATATTACATATAATTAAAAAATCATAAAATCTTACTACATCATTATTCGTAAATATCTTCATCCACATCATGTCGAACCCATTGATGTTGTGTACTAGTACTAGGGATATTTTCATCTAAGTTTTGTTCTGGAAAAGGTAATGTTTCTGATCTTTCGACAATGTCATCTCTATTTCCATTACCCATGTCAAACAAGTCTCTAGGGGTGTTCCGGAGTACAACATACCAACCTTCATCAGTTGGATCTTTCGAAAAAAAAACTTGTTTCACTTGAGAGGAAAATACATATGGCTCGTCCATTAATTGTTGTCCAGTGTGAATCAAGCGAGAGAAATTCACCATTGTAAAACTAAATTGATCTTTTTTAATTCCTCGAGCAGTATTAACATCAGCCCAATCACACCGAAATAAGACAACTTTCCATCTGCCATAGTAATCCAACTCAATAATGTCGATAAGAAGTCCGTAATACTCCACATTACCCTCAACCGGATTACTGTCCCTAGCACTAGCATAACTTGTAATTGAAGAATTAACAACAACTCCACAATTTTGAGTTCTCCTCATTCTCTCGCGATACTTTGTATGAAATCTGTATCGATTGATAAGGAAGGCACTATATCTTTTTATTACTCTGTTCGGACTTTGGGAAAGCCATTTAACTTCGTCATTGACGTCCTTCCCACTCCAAACCTATTGGATCGAAAGTAAATTGAATAATTATAAATGTATTAT
Source organism: Gossypium arboreum (assembly GCF_025698485.1). Classification (NCBI taxonomy): domain Eukaryota; kingdom Viridiplantae; phylum Streptophyta; class Magnoliopsida; order Malvales; family Malvaceae; genus Gossypium; species Gossypium arboreum. The sequence goes on from NC_069077.1 coordinate 14,744,456, forward strand.
GTAAAAACATTCTTATTTGATTAACTAAATTTCGTGAATATATGTAACTTATTAACTTTAGTTACATACCGTTTGGCTTAACCATTCATGAAAAGATTCTGTGAATAACTTATTAATCTCTCGATGTTGTAATCTTCGAGAGCGTGCACGAGATCTCAAAATTTGTTTGTAGTCACTATGTTAAAAACAAGTTTAATTTGTTAGAAGATAAACAAATCAAAACGACGAATATGTGATGAAATTTTAGAACTTACTTGCGTAACGGTTCAACTAAATCATGGTGAAAAAGTACGTATCGATGTGCTTGTATCCACGATGTATCATCTAATTCTGCAATTTCAACTTTGCCGATTGATTCTCCGTAACTTTGGAATAAATAAGTTTCGGCCAAGTTATGATCATTGAGCCCAGCATTTCTAGTTGGTCTATTCAATCGTGTTTCAACATTTTCTAAATATCTAGAACAGAAGGTCAAGCACTCCTCTGCCAAGTAGTCTTCAGCAATTGATCCTTCTGGATAACGCTTATTGCGACAATAAGATTTCAATTTTCTTAGGAACCTAAACACGATATACAATATTTATTAAAAGTTGTAACTAAATGTATAGAGTCGAATGAATAAATACTTGAGAAATAAATTAGCACCTTTCTATAGGATACATCCATTGATAAAAAACCGGTCCACCAAGTATTGCTTCGTAAGGGAGATGGATTACCAAGTGCACCATAATAGTGAAGAAGGAAGGTGGAAAAATCTTCTCCAAATTGCATAAAGTCAAAGCAGCTCGATCCTATACTTTCTTAAGTTCTTCAACATCCAAAACTTTGCCACAAATAGCTTTCATTATATTGGATAGTTCAATTATACAGGACGTCACATTTTTTGACATGCAGGACCGTAAAGCAACTGAGAGTAAATCTTGCATCAAGATATGGTAATCATGTGATTTTAATGAATATAATCTTCGATCTTTAAAACTCACACATCGAGATATATTTGACGCATACGCATCTGGGACCTTTATATCCTTCAACACCATGCAAAACACCTCTTTCTCTTTCTTTGACATTGAAAAAATAGAAGGCGGCAACCGATACTTCCCATTCGGAAGTACTTGAGGATGAAGATCACGCTGAATTCTCATGTCAACTAAATCAAGTCGACTTTGAAGATTGTTTTTTGATTTTCCATCGACATTTAAAATTGTCCCAATTATATTCTCGCAGACATTCTTCTCAATATGCATGACATCAAGATTGTGGCGTAAAATGTTGTGCTCCCAATAAGGCAACTAAAAAAAAATACTCCTTTTTTTCCACAAGTCTGCCTCATTAGGATCATCCTCTTCGTCTGATTCATCATCAGATTCATCCCTCGATCTTCTTCTTGTTTGCGTGATAGGTGGTTGATTCATCTTCCCGTAACTAAAATTGATATCTTTTAACATAAACAAGATTTCAGATCCACCGGTCTGCTCAGGAGCTCCTCTGTACTCTTCAGTACCGTCAAATAAAGTCCTCTTAAATCTAAATTTATGATTTTCATCTAACCACCGACGATAGCCCATGTAAGAGAACTTCTTCCCATTATACAACCACTTCGAACAAGTTTGCGTAGCACAACAAGGACATGCATAACGTCCTTTAGTACTCCAACCCGATAAATTAGCATAAGCCGGGAAATCATTAATTGTCCACAATAAAGCTGCACGTAAATTAAAGTTCTCCTTTCTTAATACATCATATGTCTCAACACCCGACCATAACTGTTTTAACTCTTCAATAAGTGGCTGCAAATAGATGTCAATATCATTTCCGGGACCTTTCTCTCCAGGGATAATCATTGATAAAATAAATGAAGATTGCTTCATGCAAATCCATGGAGGCAAATTGTAAGGAACAAGCACTACAAAGCCAAGTCTCGTCTGAAGTACTCATGATTTTAAAAGGATTAAAGCCATCAGCTGCTAGCCCAAGCCTCATATTCCGAGGATCACTTGCAAAGCTTGGAAATTTACTGTCAAACGATTTCCAAGCTAAAGAATCAGCAGGATGCCTTAATAATCCATCATCGGTTCGTTGATCATTATGCCACCTCATAGAATCTGCCGTTTTTGGCGACATGAAAAGCCTTTGAAGTCTTGGTATTATGGGAAAATATCGCATAACCTTGACTGGCTTCTTTCTTAAATGTGCCCCGCCTTCATCCCCATTCACATATTCTGTATTCCCGTTCATCCAACGAGACTTATCGCAAACATGACAAGACTGTTGGTTCTTCTGATCACCCCAGTACAACATGCAGTCATTTGGGCAACTATGAATTTTATCGTACCCAAGGCCTAAATCTTTTATTAGTCTCTTCATATCTTGACAAGACTGGGGGATTTTTGCAAACGGAAACATTTCTCTCAGAAACTCTAGCAGCATTGTAAAAGAGTTTTCGGTCCAACCTTCCAAACATTTTAAGTGAAAGAGACGAATACAGAAGGACAATTTTGAATATTTTGATCCCTCGTAAAGTTCTTCGTTCATTTCATTAAGTAAATTGTAGAACTTCGCCGCTTCTTTATTTGGCTCCTCATCAGGTGCACTTGTTCCCGTTTCGCAAAAAACATTTCCACCAATATTACAATCGTCGGATGCAATAAAGTTAGGTGGAAACGATTGTTCACCATGATTGTGCATATTAAATGCATCCCGCAACATACCTTCCATGTCATCTTGTCTAACATACTAATGGTAAGTATTATCAGAATAAGTCGGATTAATAGTTGAAGAAGTTCCATTAGATGTACACTCTCCATGGAAAATCCATTTTTTATACCCCCGAATAAAGCCGTCAACAATTAGATGTTCGTAGACAACTTCACGAAAATGCCAATTAATGTTGCCACACTTCTTACACGGGCAAAGAATCATATTCTCTTGGCTTGCATTTTGAAATGCAAAATTTAGAAAAGTTTGTACTCCATTTCGATAGGCATTGCTTACCCTTGAAAATTTCATCCAACTCCTATCCATTTCAGTAGTTCTTGAAATCTAAAGTTAACAATAAATTATTTTACTAAAATAGATAATATATATCAAGTATAAATTATCTAATAGGTGCAAACTAATTCAGTGGGGATTTTCAAGTGTATATTTATATATTATGTAAGTTAAGTAAGCTTTGTAAGTTATGTAAGTTATGTTATGATATACATTTATGTAAGGCATGTAAGTTATGATTGATATATATTTATGTATTATGTAAGTTGTGTAAGTTATGATAAGATATATATTTATAATATATATTTGGAGTATTATGTAAGTTGTGTAAGTTATGATATGATACATATTTATGAAATATATTTATGTATTATGTTAGTTGTGTAAGTTATGATATGATATATATTTATGATATATATTTATGTATTACGTAAGTTTTGTAAGTTATATAAGTTATTATATGATATATAATAAATATTAAGATAAATATTATATCCCTTTAAAAAATTATTTTAATTAATCCAAAATATGTAATTTAAAAATTGTGTCGTGATTAAATTGCAAAATATGTGTCGTAATTTAAAAAATTGTGTCTGATTAATCCAAAATAAATTAATCCAAAATATGTAATTTAAAATTTAAATAAATTTATCCAAAATATATATGTCGTGATTAAATTAAAGTGAAATAAAATAAAATATTTAAAATAAAACTTTAAATACAATTTAATTTAATTCAAGTCGCTATCGCACCGCAATTAAATTAAAGTGGAATAAAATAAAATATTTCAAATTTTGGATCAATATAATCGAAAATTTTAAATTTATTTAAAAATTAAATGATAAATGAAATTATATTAATTGATAAATATTGAAATATTGAAATATATTTAAAATGTTGATAAATGAAATATAAGCAAATCATTTTAAAATTGATAAATATTGAAATACATTAAAGCAAAAAATAAAAATAAAACATTTTAAATCGATAATATTTAATTACACTTTTTTAATAATTGAAACTATTAAAATTTATAAGTAAACAAATATCATATTATAAAATACCTTAATTGTTTTATATTACATGAACTAGTAATATGTTATTAAATAAATAAAAATAACTAATTGTATATCTTTGAATAATAATTATTTTTATTAATAAGAATAAAATTTTAGAATCAAAACTAAAATAAATAATAAAAATTGAATTAAATAGTCAAAACTTCTAACTAGAGTTCGAGAAAACCCGAACCTGTAACAAAGGGAGTTAGAAAAAATCCAAACTTCAGAAAATATGAATCCGACAAAACGTGAGCACGAGAAGGCCGAAGATCGTAACAGATCAGAGTCCGAGATCAATTTGGCTCGAGCCCAAGATAAATTCAATCCTATAACAAGAAAAACTAGATTTTATAACTCAACAGCTATAATAGACATTAAAAAAATAAGACTTCAACAAGAACTGTCTACCTGTGTTTCAACAATCAGCTTTATTGCAACTTTTGACAATAGATAATGCACCTAAAGATCAAAGTATATGGCATTCAACAGTCAAAATTCAGCAATAATAACCCATAACACGGAATGAAATTTAGCACAACCTTATAAAATTTAGCAAATTATTTTTTAATGAAATAATAGACTAAAAATATTAGTAGTTTATTTTGGAAAAAAAATAAAAACTGACCCCTTATTTTAAAATGTACTTGTTTCGATTGTACACTCAACAACATCAAATTGCATTGGTACACTCAACAACATCAAATTGCAGATCATTCTAAACAAGCAACTAACAAAATGCACATAGCTCCCTTCCGTATTGCAGGAGAATCATTTTGTGTTCTACCATTTTATGATTACTTCTTATTCTAACCACTTAACTACAACTCCTCATGTGCCAATGCTATTATTAAAAAAGAATAAGCCTTTATACAATGAGTAACAAATTCATTACATGCTATTCAATCTATCCATCGAAACAGCTAAAAACGTTTGAGGAAATAACAAAAATGTTCCTTGGATTAATGAGTTAACATTGTTACCACATTCAACACAACAATTGTCGAGCCGGAATAGTATCAATCTAATAACAGGATTAGAGATATCAACTGATCAATATAAAACCTAGCAAACATTTTATTGAGTTAACCAATTGCAACATACAGAGCAGAACTAATAAACCATTCATACAATATATATATATGTATGTAAAGAAGCTTACCTTAGAGAGTTTAGTTCTGATGCATGGACGTTATTAGAGATTGATGCACTTTTTGGCCTGCTGATCAAAAATGAAAATGAGAAGGAACAACTAACTCATATAAACACGAGCAATAGCTTGAGTATGTGAACACCGTTAATGACCATGTTAACAACATAATGATCAAGACAAAAAATAACGGGCAAAGCATGGATCATAAAAGCCCAATTTCACAAATAGAAATCAGAATTACAGTGTTCCCTTATCCCCTCCCCAAAAGCCATCATTAAGGCAACCAACCTGTGAAGAACAAAATATGCAGTCTTTGGCTGCCCCTTCCCACCTACTCCCCTCCTCTACCCGCCGACATTTGCCCCCTTCCCCGCACTCCACCACCATCAAATGCCACCTCCCTTCCCCAAAGCCTAAACCCCAAAACCCCATTCCTTCCTCCCTACAACTTACGAATCCAACCAGTCTAATTTCAAGCCATGAAAATAACAAAACAGTTCAAAAAGAACTTACCAAATTTCTTTCAAGCCGTTCCTAGCTTCAAATGTGCTCCTTCCCCTTTCTTACTACCGCTTCCTTTAACTGAACATTTACTGGGGATTTTAGATTTCAAATTGGGGAGAAAGGGGTAATTATTTTAGGGTTTCGAATTAGGGAAAATGGGGGGAATAAACTAGGGAGAAGGGGGTGATTATTTTAGGGATTCAAAGAAGGGAAAATGGGGGAAATAAACCAGGGAGAAGGGGGAACTCGGTGTGGGTAAAAAAGAAGAGAGCAAAACGACATCGTTTAGCACAAAATAAATTAACATTTGCGGCGTTTTCACCTAGCGCCGCTAAAGGCAAACCAATTGCGGCGTTTTAACATAAACGCCACTAAAAAAACAAACAAAACAACACCGTTTTGATATAAACAGAATAAACTTTAGTGGCGTTTTTCCGTAGAGCCGCTAAAGGCAAATCAATTGCGGCGTTTCACCCTAAAACGCCACTAAAAATCCAAAAAAAACGACGATGTTTTCATATGAACAGAATAACATTTAGTGGCGTTTTATCACCAAGCGCCGCTAAAGGCGAAACTATTCCGGCGTTTTACCCTAAAATGCCACTAATAATCGAATAAAACTACATCGTTTTGATATAAACAAATTAACCATTAGTGGCGTTTATACCTTAGCGCCACTAAATCAAACCTATTGTATGCGTTTGAACCAAAACGCCACTAAAATCCATAAAAACTACACCGCTTTTGATCTAAACAAAATAACCCTTAGTGGCGTTTATAACCTTGCACCGCTAAATCAACCCTATTGTGGCGTTTTAACCTAAAACGCCACTAAAAATCCAAAGAAAACGGTGTCGTCTTGTATAATAGAAAACCCTTTAGCGGCGTTTATTCCCTAGCGCCACTAAATCCAATTTTTTTTTAAATCTAATATTTAAATATTTTAAATGGTTTAGATTAAATATTTTTAAATATAAAAGCATTAATTGATTGTATAAAATTTATCTATTATCTCTTACATAATTTAAACTATAATCATAATTTTAATATATTAAAATTAAGATTATCTCTTTACAATTATATAAGAAATTATTTAATATATAAATTACAAAACACTAATTACTCTAAATCTTAAACCCCTAACCCTATCCCTTGAACCATGAATCATAAAATATAATCGATCTCTAAACCCTAAACCCCTAACACTTAACCCCTATCCTCTAAACCTTATAATCTCCAACCCCTATCCTCTAAACCTTATAATCTCCAACCCTTAAACCATACAAGACCATAAACCCTAAACTATCATTTAAAACTATTAATAAAATTTAAAGGTAAACTTATAATTTAAAACGTTTTCCATAAAATATCCCTTCAATCCATTAAACAATATAACACATTATTAATATATAAAAATATTTTTTATCAAAATCAAGATATCTATTATCGATAACAATAATTAATTATAGGGTTTAGGATTAATTTAATTATTGAATGTGATTCACTTGAGATTAATATACTATATACCCATGCCATTAAACTTAAACCATAAAACCCTAAACCATAGATCTTAAACCTTAAATATTAAACCCTCAACCCAAAAATAAATTTAATCAATATTAAGTAATATTGCTTCCATAATTTATTATGAACATAACCTTTACATTAATATCTATGTATATATACACATCAACATCCATATGATGTTTTTTGGGGTTTAATTAGGGTTTTAAAGGTTATAGTTTAGTGTTTAGTGTTTAGGGGTTATAGATTAGTGTTTATGTTTTTTGGGGTTTAGGGTTTTAGGGGTTAAATGACTTTTAGCGGCGTTTTACCAAAAACGCCGCTAATGCTCTGGTTTTTAGTGGCGTTTTACACAAAGCGCCGCTAATTCTTTGGTTTTTAGTGGCGTTTTACCAAAAGCGCCACTAATGCTCAACTTTAGCGGCGTTTTGGTAAAACGCCACTATTGTTATATTTTTTGGCGGCGTTTTTGTAAACGCTATTTCTATAATTTTTAGCGGCGTTTTACCAAAAACGCCGCTATTGCTCTGCGTTTTATAATTTTTGCGGCGTTTTATAAAACGCCGCTAAAAGCGCCGCTAAAGCCTTATTTTCTTGTAGTGAATACAAAAGTCTTTGATTGTTTCAAACTAGTTATTTTAACTGTTGTTTTGACATTAAATAAAACAGGTAGTCAAAGTATCTAATAAATATAAACATTAACTATTAATGACTTTTTTGATAATAAACAATTAATATAATTATATAAAATTTATAAATTAAATATTTACAATTTTTATTTTAATTAGTATTATATAATTTTATTTATTCCTTTTGGCTTTTAGTTATAAATTCAGATTTTTTTTTTACTCTAAACCAGATTTAACTTGAGACTCAAAATTAAATTGGTCTTAAGCTTGGATTGTTACTTGTTCAGCCTTTATTGGATTTAAAATTTTCGGACATAGATTTTTTGGACTCAAAACTCAAAATTTATTAGTCTTGGATTTCTTTTATTTCAGAGTTTTCCGAGCTTTTTTTTTTTTTTTTGAGCTTTTAAATCAATTTGTATAGAATCAAATCCTGTCACAAATTGGTTAGGACGAGTTTCTGGGCTTGAGCTTTAGCTCTATTATTACTGTTGTGACTCTGTTTGTCATTTTGCTTTGTAAAGTGGAAAAAATGTTTAAAAGATTAAAATTTTAAGGAGTAAAAAAATAGAAAAATTAGAAGAAAAATTTTCTTCTTATAATTGAAAATAGAAAATTGAAATAAAAATTAATTTTCCTTGTGGTAAAATAAATTTTTAATTTTTTTCAAAAATCATTTAAGCTTCTCCAAATATTTTAAACCTAAATGAGCCCATGAACTAACAAACTAGACCAAATAGGTCATTTCATTGACGTTACCATTAATATTTAATGACAACACTAATATAGTCATTAATAGACACCACATCAACACAAATTATTAACGTGAAAGTGTCACATCACCATCTACTATTAACGTAACAATATAAAAAATAAAAATCAAATTTACAATTATTTTAAAAATAAATACACAATCAATCTAGAGACTTATTTGTCTAGATTCATACTAAAACTATAAAAAGCATAAATTTATAAAAAATTAAAAAAATTATAAAATGAATAGAAATTATTTTAAAACCATAAAATTTTATAAAGTTTATAAATTTTTTATTAAAAACCATAAAAATTTAGAAAAATATTATAAAATTTTTTAGAGTTAACTCAAATTTTATATGACTTTTATCATTTTTAGAGTTAACTCAGATTTACTTATTATTTTTCTCTATACATTGTAGCCTTCACATGAAGAATGGAAGGCTTGAACCATAAAGTAAAAAATAGTGAAGAGAAGTCTTCTGCTCAATCAAATTTTACACAATATTCAATTCAAAATTTTCAAATAACAAACAACCCTCTCCATCACAATTCTAAGTCTAGTGGAGCAAAATGATTCAAAACCTAAAAATAAAGGGAGACATGATTTAAGAAGAAAAAAAAAAGAAAAAATAGTAAGGATTCAACTTGAAGGCTAAGAAATAATTCTCTCATATCAAAGGGAACTTCAAGCTTTGTAAAGACGAGAAGAAAAAGAGATCCAAAGCCCTCGGCATTAGTTTAATAATTATTTTTATCTCTAGATTGTTATTTTTTTACTTTTAATGTAAGTTTGTTGAATTTCTTCTCGTGATGTTTTCTTAACTCAACATAAACTAAACCCTATTTTTCTTGGAACAATGATGAATCCTTTTTTTTTTAGTTAATTATTTATTTTCTCTTCAATTGTTTTGATTTTTGTTAATTATTAATTCAGTCCCATGCTTATTTAATTTGCTTACCTGATCACCAAGTTTCATTAATTTAGTAATCTTAATTTGTCTTTAAAGAGAGAATGTAATGATCTGAATTTTTACAGTTATCGAAAAAGTGCATTTTCGGGTCTCCGTTTCTGAAAATAGATTTGTAAATATTTATTAAAAATATTTACGAAGTTAAGAGACTAATTAATTAAAGTTTAATGAAGCAAATTAGCTTAAATAAAGGATAATTAGATAAAATGATTAAATAGAATGAAGTGTGAAAGTTTAATTATAGGATAAAGAAATTGAAAGGACTAAATAAGTAAATAAGCCAAAGGAGTGCCAAGCGTATGGCAAAAATAAAATACATGTGTAATAAGTATTATACATATATTTGTAATATATGTATATATTTACTTATTATTTAAGTAAATAATTAATGTATTTATTATTATTAAATTGATATTATATGATGAATGATTAAATAAAGACAAGTGTATGGTAATGATTTGGTACAAATGTATTAATAAAAAATACATATATTTGTAATATATGTATTTGATATTAAATGGATATTTATTATTTAGTGAAAGATATTTATTAAATAAATAATTATATTATAATATATTTATATGATAAATAAATGTAAAATGACAAGTGTATGGTGAGGATGAAATACAAATATAATAATATATGTGTGTCCAAGTGTAAAATAAATATTTGATATTAAGTAGATATTTAATGAAGTCATTATTATTATTTTTATTATATATATTATTGTTATTATATATATATATATATATATATATATATATATATATATATAAAGTAAAACAAAAGAGAAAGAGAGAAAGAAAAAGAAACAGAGAACGAGACGAAACAGGGGAAAGAAAGGAAGGAAAGAAAAATAAAAGGAAAATCGGGGTCTTTGAAGCCTTAAGTTTTACTAGGTAAATCAATTTGATCCCTTTTCTTGCAATTTTGATGTTTATGGAATTCTAGAGAAGAGTACTACATGAATTATATCAAAAGTTAGGAAGTTAATGAATTTTTATGTGTTGATTAAGTTGAACAAAAAGATGAATTAAGGGCTAAATTGATAGAAATTCAAGTTAGAAATGAAATAAGGATTGAATTGTAAAGTGATTCATAAGTTTTATGCTTTAAGGACTAAATTGAAAGAATTTCAAAATTATGGTTTTATGATGAAAAATAGATAATTATGTCTAAGTTTGTTTAAAATTGAGTAGAAATAAAGTATTAATTAAGATAGAAAAGTAAGTGAATTTAGTTAGGATTAAATTGAAATTGAAGTAGAAAATCAACATTTTGTATTATGACTGTTTGGGACAGCAGCAGTAGTTTAAGTTTGAAAAATCACTAAAAATTGTATAAATTGAATTAGAGTATGAATAAAATATGAAATTAAAGCTTATTGAGTGTAATTTCTTATAGAAGAAACGGTGTAAGCAATTGAATTGTAAATTATGAGATATAATGAGTTTTGTTAGACAAGATCAGAATGAATTCGAGTTCCCCTGTTCTGACTTTGGAAAATCACCAAAAATTGAAGAAAAATAATTAGAGGCTTAAAGTTATATGTTTAGAATCCATAATGAGTCTATTTTTAGGAGAAATCAACAGGAATATTATCTGAGTTCTATACTATGAGATAATTAATTTTTAGTGAAGAAGGGTCGAAACTGTCAGACAGCAGAATAGGGGTGAATTTAAAGAATAAACTGTATTTAATGGCTAAACAAAAAATTCTGAAAATTTTATGGTAAGAAGACTTGTGAGTCTAGTTTCAGGAGAAATTAGCGGATCTTAATTTAGAATTCTGTAACTCAAGATATAAATTAGTAATGTATTAATAATTATAAATTGTATTAATTTCGTAGTCAATGTGGTATCGGAAATCTCAGCTAAGAAAGGACAAGACAAAGTCAACAGGAGTTACTCGAAAATTACGGTTTGTATTTTTATAATCCGAACTTAATACTTAAATTGTTGGATTTATTATTTAATATATATATATATGTAGTAGGTGTTTTGAGATGATTATATGAATTGGATTGAATATTGATTATATTGAATTGATTTATGAATATATGTGAATTGTTATTGAATTGAAATTGAAATTGAAATTAAAATGTAAATTGATTGGAAAAGTGAAACAAATAAAATACATGAGAAGTTAATATTGGAATGGCTTTGATTGGATGATATGGAATTGAACCAAATTGAATTGAATGTGATTATTTGAAATGTATATTGATTGAAAAGAAATTAGTGATTTTAAATTTGATTGGACAATAAATAAATAAAAAATATGAATTGAATAAAATAAAATAAATTATGAATATGTGTAAATATGTGAATTGTGTATTGATTGAAAAGTGGTTAGAATTGAACCAAGTATGATTATATGTGAATATCTGAAATATATATTGGTATTGAATTGTATACTGATTAGAAAGTGGAAAAGTGAATTTGAATTGAATTGAATTGAATTGAATTGAATTGAATGGAATGGAATTATGATTAATTGAAATGTGTATTGGTTGGATATTGAAATATGAGAAATTGTGATTGAATTGAAAGCGAATTTGAAATAGAAAAATGATTTGAATACCCTATTAACTAGTCGGATATAGTTGGCATGCCATAGGATTTGGAAGTGTTCAGGCACTGAGTGCCATACTGGTGTGTTTGGTTGGAATCCTTATATCCGTCAAAGTCCGAGTCTTGTTAATAGGGGTAAATATGAATATTAAGTAAAATTGGAATAAGAATTAAATTTCCTATTAACTTGTCGGGCTAGTCGGATATAATTGGCATGCCATAGGATTGGAAGAGTACGGGATTTATCGACTTTACCGATCGGGCACTTTATGTGCCGTATTTTAGGCACTTATGTGCTAGTTATTATTACCGCTCGCTATCATACCGATTCGGCACTTTGTGTGTCGAATATTGTTATCGCTCACATTCGATTCGACCTTTGTGTGTCGAATATTATTATCATATCAAGTACCGATTCGACACTTTGTATGTCAAATATTGTTATTGTTACCAAGCATCGATTCAGCACTTTGTGTGTTGAATACTGTTACTGTTCCGGATTTGTTCCAATGAGGTACTTTGTGTACCGTCTCGCTATCATATTCTTTATTCGACTTCGACCGATGAGGAACTATGTGCCATACTAGTGTGTTGGTTGGATCCGTGTATCTGTCTGAGTCCGAGTCATGTTAATAGGGGTAAATAAAGGTATAAAATAACTGATTATTACTGAATAATTGATTGTTACCGGATAATTGATCGTGGATCGGATATTAGATCATTCTTGAATAATCGAATATTATCAATAATTGATCATTACTGAATAACTGATTGTCACTGAATGAATGACTGCTACTGAATAACTTAATAGTTACTGAATATCTAATTTTACTGAATAAATGAGTGTTACTGGATAGCCGATCAATTGATCGATACCGAATAACTGGTTATTATTAAATAATTAATTGTTACCGAATAACTGACTGTTACTGAATAAATATTATTCTGAGTGTTAATGAACATTACTTATTGATTAATTGCTATTGAAAAATAATAAATGATTTGAAATTTAAAGTAGACCAAAACATTGGTTGGAAAGTGAATGTTTGAATTCTCATTGAGTTTGAATAGTTCAATATATATAAATTAATATGTTTTATAATTGTTTAAGTGTTCATATTATAGAAATACCACTGAGTGTATACTCAGCGTACGGTTTGTTTCCGTGCACAGGTTAAGTTAAGGCTAGACCGTTGAATCAGCATCCCAGGTCGATTCCGAATTCAATGAGGTAAAGTATGTTGAGTATTGGTAATGGCATGTACCTAGGATGTTTTATGAGAGTCATTTAGGTTGTAAAAGTATTGATGAAATGAGTAAATTATGGTTCGCAACGGTATATAATATGAATTTTGAAATTTACTAAAAATTCGTGGTGATTCTAAATTAGTCTCGAATTGAATTTACTGTTCATATTGGACCACGAGGGCCCATTAAAGGAACGGCATCTTAAAACTAGGATGAGTATGAATATTTATTTTAATTAATGACCAGAATTAGACTGTACTGACTGGTAATGTCTCGTAACATTGTTCCGGCGACGGTATAGGGTTAGGAGACGTTATAGAGAATTAGGGTTGAGATCTCAACTAGATAGATTAGGATTTACTTTAGTACTGCTAACAAACAAGTTAATTTGCAACTAGGATAAGAATATACCTAATGCCCTAATAAACCCAATAGGTTTGATCGTGGTGACTTCACCTAACATGCATAGTATAGGAATATAGCTAGTGGGAAGGGGGATTAACTTAGTTAGATACCGGAAGGGCCTAGTTAATACCATTGAATCCTGGGTTAGTAATTACATAAGTTGAACGATTGGATGGGAGAATATTGATTAACTGGAATAGGTGAATTTAGAGTTCCAAGATCTTAAAATTGATTGAGAAACTTATAGATTTTAATTGTTTTAGTTAAATAGAATTTCTATAATTTCCTTAGCTTAATTTTAGTAGTAATTAAAATTATTTTCGTGATTTGAATTAGATAAAATTAAATAGTTGGTATTAGTAGCTTAGAATTTGGTCTTTATGGGAACAATATTTTCTTATCACTTTATTACTTGATTTAACTTGCGTAGTGAATTTTTGTACGTCAATTTTAATGATTTATTTATAATTTCATAATGTATCTAGGCAAATGTGTGTCCAATTCAAAACCGAGACAAGAATTGCCTAGATTCATTATGTTCTTATTTAAAAATATTTTAAATATATATTTTTTATTTTTTGCTAGTGTGGCATCTTAACTGCCATGTCAACGTTGTTGTTAAATATTAACGGTTAACGTCAATCAAAGGGCCTATTTCTCAATTGTGTGCAAAAAAGTTTAGAGGAAAAAATTCGAGGACTTATAATACCATTAAACTATTTTCCTTTCATCCACTATTTTATAGAGTTGAAAATCAAAAAGAAATAAAATGGAACTTAAAAAACAAACAAACATAATTTTGAACTATTATACACCCCTTCCTTATTTTCTCTTCTCCTACAACTTAATTTAAATTTATTACTTTTTTATACATTAAGATGAAAATAATATTCTTTATTTCTTTTCTTCTTCTTCTTCTTCTTCTTTTGACTGAAATCTGTCTTTCAATAATATAGGGGGAGAGTCGTGAAGTTCAACCTTTGTATGTTTTAGGAGAAGTCTCAGCTGAGTACTCAAGGTCTTGGCGGTCCATCACATGGCTCAACATGGGTCTTACCAGTGGAGCCTCCTGACGGAGAGGTTTGATCTTGGAAGCATCCCCATGGCCCAAATCCCATGAACATATTATGCTCAAACAAGAGCATTCTGGGGCTCAATTACTGTTTGCAGTTGACTTCCAATCTGCAAACTTAAAAACATAGTACTACAACACATTAGCAATATTAACTAATATGAAAATATACCATATTTATTTCTACTCTTAATAAATTAAAATTTTAATCTCCATATTTTTATTTTAAAAATTTAGTGTTTTTACTTTTTCAAATTTTAAAATTCATCCAATTGTTAATACTATTATTATTATTTATTAAATTTGTTGATATGACATTTTAAAAAAAAATCACTTGATAGCGTGTAACTAAAAAATGATTTTGTAATGAAATTAAATTTAACAAAATAATTTTAACAATATTAATAGTTGAGCTTGAATTTTGAAATCTAAAAGTAGAGACATGAATTCCTAAAATTAAAAATACAAACACTAGATTTTAAATTTATCAAAAATATATGAAATTATGGCATATTTAATTTTTTTGATTTCCTAATATATCCATTGGAGCAAGCTCAATGATTAATCTTCCCACGTTCTCTAAGTCTATTAAAAAGTAGATGCTGGTCACGAGTTTTAATCTACCAAAGTTCATAAATAAATGGTGTGTTCAAAATTTTATAAGGTCTAATTCTTAATTATTAGCTTATAATATTTGATTTTAATTTAGGATTCCTCTAAATTATCAAGAAAACCAATTAGTAATCCAACTTAATCTCCATTAATATATATATAAAATGCTGAAGATATATTCCTTTGAAAACTACTTCAACCCCAAAATCTATCGGTTAGGCAACCAATCAAATACAATTACTTGTATCGTTTGTACCTTCATGAAGCATAGCATATTCATAAACTAGTTAAAATCTCAAATCTATGCTTAGATAGCTAATCATATATAAACTTGAACTTAAAGCATGTTAGAGAATTTTGGAATAATTTGTTCAATTTTTTTATGGGTTAAATTTAACTAGATTATCATCTTGTTTACCCTTTGAAAGTCCAAAATAAAAACACCCTTGCTTCCCAACAATTCCATAGAAAGAGAAAGTATTGTAAGATGTGGTTCAAAGAACATCCTAATGGTGGCTCATAAGAGATGACCATTGGGAGTGAAAGTATTAATGAGGTCCCACAAATACAAAAGAAAAAAAAAAAAAAAGGGCACCATTAGCCTCCACCACAAGCACCACCAACCCATTCCTTCACCACCCCTTTGCTCCCATTCTCACCTCAAACTCTATGGTGGGATGCCTCAAATCAGGCTTTACCAAATGAGGAATATTATGATATACATTATCTTTCTTTTGTGGAAAAAAAGCTTATTATCTTTCTCTTTAATTAAAAACTCCTTTTTTTCCCTTAAAGCTATCATTAGTGGCATTAATATGTCACAAATTCCCCTTTCTAATGGCTTTTTCTTTGGTCATGAAATTCCCTTCCAATAGCTTTTCTTTTTCATTACCTCCCTTGCTAATCTAATAGCTAGTTAACACTTATTCTAGAACAACATTCTTTTTGTTAAGGAGGCTTTGATTTAATAGTAAGAAGGATGCCAATTTGAGATTTTTAGTTCTGGTTTCTTTATATATCGTAGATTTAATTCAAATTTATTCTAACGAGTAAATCTGAATTGAATTACTTATTTATTTTTGATAAAAAAAAATTTATATAGGTTTTATTTATGTTGATAACTTTTATAAAATATTCTTATTCAAATGATTGTTGCTCGTAGAATATTATTACTATCCTTGATAATGTCTAGTTTGTGGGAAGTTTTCAATATCAAATCCCATTGAGGTTCTTTTGACTTAAAAATACAAATGATTGTAATGCTGCACCATTTAATATTAGCTGAAAAATTCTTCTGGTTAATAAGGCTTTGGAAAGTGTTTACTGATCCAAAAAAACCCCAAGTGGTAGCTTTTCACAATAGCTTTCTTTTCACCACCACCCCATCAATGGGATGAAGAGACACCATTTGTAAATTGAGTATCTTCGATAAGGTTATAAACATTCTAACAGGTTTACCTGCACGTATATATGTGTATATAAAATATACGTGTAGCAAGTAATACCATAGAACTAGACTAGCAACTAATAAAGATTCACCATATCTTCATGCAAAACAAATGCACTGAGGCTTACAACTTGATGCTGATTTTCCATTTAAATATGGGGTTTCACTTATCCAAGACAATTGAAGATAATTAAGTGTAATGATTTTTATCAATCTTGTCAATGTCTTAATATTGTTGTTTTCTGAAAGAACAAGAAGATAAACAAGATACAGGCATTCAGGGGAGAAGCAAAATAATTCACTTTGTAAAAACTTCATTCACCTATGAAAATAATATATCCGCTTTTTTTTTTTTTAAGCTTTCTATATATTTAACCTATCAATATATAGAAATATGTACACAACATGAGTTTTTTAAATATATATATATATATAAAAAGTTCTGTATGTTTGGACCAGATCATTTAAATCAGTCAATCATCTACGAATTAAAGGGTATATATACATGCAGTGGGTGGAGGAGGGAAGGGGAAAGGCATCTATTTCTGCTCAATATTAATGCAGTCAACTTCAGCAGATAGGGTTATATATATATATATATATATAGGAGGCATAGGAGCGGACCTTTAGATAGTTGGTTCAATGAAAGTTGGGAGAATGTTTAGTTGTCAATTCTTTTCGGTATGAATAATGGTAAATGTCAATTCGTGACAGCTGCATTCACTTAAAAAAAGAGATTCCTCAAACATTGATACCCACAGTTAAGGTTTGAATATCATCAACAAGTTGGCGGCTATACATCAAATATATATTTGTACTTACCGCATTTTTCTAATGCTTAAATAAAAAGAAAAAAATGTGGTTAAGTATATTTGAGCTTATGTTATACGTATTAATAATAATATCAATATAATTGAATTAAAATTGATTTAATATTTAAATAATTAAATACATAAAATTTTTATTTTGGTCTAATTATACATAAAAAAAAATTGTTTTGAACTACTTCTTTATTCTCATACCCTTAATTTGATTGTGGATTTCGATTCAGGAATTGTTGTGGCTTGGGTTTGCAATAAAGATTTAAGACCTTAGAAATTATGGAAGATCTTTAATGAAATTGATCGTTATATTGCTTTCATTAGGGAGGTGCCATTCGTTAACATCTTTAGGGATGTCACTAACGTTTCTTATTCTCTTACTAAACTCAGTGTTTTTAAGCACTCTTTATTTTCATGCTTAGTTATAATATTTTGTCCATGGATGTTTTCTTTCTAAAAAATAAATTTATTCTTATGCTGAGAAAAAATAAATATAATTTTTATGTAAACATAAAATGATATTATATCATTACATTATTAATAATTTGTGAAAATTGAATCAATCAAAATTTCATATATACTAAGTGTTGGAACATTTTCAATATATATATAGTGTTCCAATAGTTGCAAATGAAAAGTTATAAATAACAAAAGTTATGTCACTTGATTATTAACAAATAGTAATAATTATTCAAGTAGATATCTATTGAATAATTATGTTTATTGCTAAATATAAGACTATTTATTTCGGTAGTTATGTCCCTATAAAGAGACATGAGACCTCTTATAAATAGGAGTAAAATTTCATTTGAATCACACACCAAAAAACATAGAAACAAAGTTTTTTTCTATTCTCCCATTATCTTTTATATTCTTAGATTATTTTATAAAGAATTACTGGAGAATTTTTTTATGGAAATTGATATCCTTGTTATGCCCTGCTCAGTGCTCAGTGGACTGTTTTTGTTAATACAAAACATAGACAGTTATTGGGCTTCATTGTATCATCGAGGTTCATTTGCCAGTAACTTTTTTACACATCACCATATAGGTGGGGCGAATAGAACCTTAAAAAAAGTGGCTTTGATACATGCCTTGAGGCCTTCGTTAATTTCTCATTAATTTATTTTTATCTCTACACACTAATAGTTTTAAGGTTCTATTTTGCAATTTATGATAAATTAAAGAAGGCATGTCTGTTCACCGAGTATTCGTATGCCACTATAAGCATGATACTATGAGGATTGATATTGAAAAACATGATTGCATCAAGATCAGTGAATTTGTGAAATTTTGATTTAGAAAAAATATTTATCACAAGAAAAGGTATGTCAAATTTGTTCTTTTACTCTTATTGCATGAATTAGATTTCAACTGTTATGTGTTTATTGAATTGTATTATGCAAAAGATGTGTCTTATGTATCAATTAATTGTCAAAATTCAAATGCTAGTTCATTGTATGCATGATGTTTTAAGATGTATGATTATGATTGGTATAGAATTGTACAATATATATTATATATCATGCAAGAAAGAAAGAAAAAAGATGGATGGATGCATGAAATGAAAATACACAATTGGAAAATGATGTGTTAATGGATCGAAACAATATTTTGGTTTTGAATGGTGATGACATGATTCAAACATTAGTTGAACATGCTTCTATTAATAAAAGCATTATGACCTTTCGTGAACTTTCCTAAGCCAAAAAATTATGTTATTGAAACCAATAATTATTTTTAAAAAGTTGAGTTGAAATGGCTTCTTAAAACCAAAAAGTGCAACTTGAAAAGTGATGTATTTAAAGAGTCACTTATCAGTGCATTATAAATAAACAATAAGTTCAGATAATTGAAATATAATTCATTCCATTTAATTTGTGAGTGAATTTTTTTAGTACAAAGGTATTCGTTCTTTTTCATGATATATATTCAAATTGGGATATGATATTATTTATTTATTTAAATCATGATATTAGTAACTAGAATTTGGATGATATTGATGAGACTTCATTTTCATTGTAAAAAATGAAAGTTTGCAGATGATCATATAATATAAATAATTTTGGTTGTTGTTTTGTTAAATAACCTTAAGCTAAATAATTTTTATATATGACTGCACATTTTTTATTTTATGTTATCAAGTTTGTATAACGCCCTCGACTCGACCTGATCTTTTGGATCCAAATCTTGGGTGTTACATCCTTCTTAAAGATGTAACTTAAAGCTTTTTCTTTCTCATTCATTGATATAAACGTTTATCTATGAGTATAATAGAATCTCTCATAGTGTACATCGTATAGTTACATTTACAACTCAATAAAATTTTAGACTTTCCTACTTTCTCTCTCAGTCTAATGTGTACATATTGAATTTCTACTTAAATGACTTATACGCAGATTTTGACATGCCATTTGTTTTCTACTGTATGCATCACAGCTCAATGTGTCGCTCCCTCGACGCATATTCCTTTATAGACATGAAAACATAAACAACTTTTATAAGTTTGTAAGAACTTAGTGAGCTAAACTTTGGAATACATTTTTTCATTCATTCTACGTTGCATATGTTATTTTGTACATCCTTGGGTATTTCTTGACATTTCTTCCTTCTTTGGCGGGTATAGCACTGAGGCTACCATCTTTCTTTCTTCAGAACCATTTTTCCCTCTCTTGAGCATATTATACTTAACATCTCTTTTCTTTCTATATTCTTTTTTAAATCTTACCTTATTATCAGACTTGATATCTTTTTCCATACTTACTAGTCTTATCATTTTCTTCGGGCAGGGTAACTACGCCCAATACTTAACTCACAATTTTCCCAAATTTTCCTTATTTCAGTGCACTCTCTATACATACTTTCAACACATAACCTTGCCTTACCACGTACTCTAGCACACACTAGCCTTTCTATTCATCTATTGTAACTATACGGGGTTTGTCATTCATTCGGTGCCTGCCCAAAGGCATTGTGTTCAGATGGTCATCACGAAATCCGTTCTTCAGATTTCACCAAAAAGGCATTCCTTTCCAAAAATAGCTATAGAGGCCTCTTTTTACAAGAATTGCCACAAATACACTTCTTTAGATTGCGCCACAAATGCATCTCCTTATAGATTACCACAAAGGTATTCCTCATCAGAAATTTTCCACAAAGACATTCCTTAACAGAAACAACCACAAAATCTCACTTTTATGGAAATTGGTGTTTTTGGCGATAGGGATTTGACTAAACTCACTATCGTGAGGTTTGCCCCTCACCGTCTAGTACTCACCCAACCGTCCTTTAAATATTTTCCAGATGGAGGCAAATAGAAGTGTTGTTTGGAATGTTTTGACATTACAAATAACCCCTTGAGATAGACGTGTTAGAATTAAGTGACCCAAATTCTTATATAACTAAAATACGATGGAAAATAAAATAAAAGTAAAATCCATATAGAACTAGACTTCTTTTATTTTATTTTAGAATAAGGTTTTTTAAACCTTATTAAACTCCATCTATTTTATATTGATTAGGATAAGGTGTTTCAGTTCTACTAGAATAATATGGCTTTACAAGCCTATAAATAGACATAGTCTATTCCTCTTTTATTGATTCAATTTTTCGACATAGTGAATTTTCTTCTCCTCTGCCCGTGGTTTTTTCCCGAAAGGGTTTCCACGTAAAATTTGTGTGTTTTTATTTTTATTTTATTTTATTTTTTCTCAAATTGGTATCAGAGCTTTCCGATTATTCATCTCGATCAGGGTAATGGCGTCTTTGAAGTATGAAATTCTGCTGTTGAATCGCAACACCAGATTTGCGTTGTGGAAAATTAAGATGCAAGTAGTTCTTGCACAAATTGATCTGGAGGATGCCCTGCTAGGGATAGATAAGATGCCTTCGACATTAACAAATGAAGAGAAGAAGCGTAAGGATCAAAAGACGTTAACACAATTACATCTGCATTTGTCCAACGAAATTTTGCAGGATGTGATGAAAGAGAAGACTACCGCTGCATTATAGAAGAGGCCAGAACAAATATGTATGCCAATAAAGAAAATCAAAAGCAGGTGGAGCATCAGATTAATACAGAGTCAACTTCTCAAGCCAAAACAAAAGTTGAGAATAGAGTTGCTTCTTTACCACAATACTCTATCGCCAAAAATAGAACTAGAAGAGAAATTAAACCTCCAAAGAAGTATGCCGAGGCTAATCTAGTTGCTTATACTTTAAATGTGGCTGAAGATATAGATGCGAATCAAGAGCCATCTAATTATTCTAAGGCGATTAGCTGTAAAGCTCAGAAAAGTGGATGTTTGCTATGCAAGAAGAGATGGAATCACTCCACAAAAACAGAACATGGGATCTTGTGAAACTTCCTAAAGGTAAAAAGGTTGTTCGTTGTAAATGGGTGTTTAAAAGAAAAGAAGGGACTCTAGGACTTGAAGAACCCAGATATAAAGCAAGGCTTGTTGCAAAGGGTTACAGTCAAATTCCAGGAGTAGACTTCATAGATGTGTTCTCTCCAGTTGTTAAGCATAGTTCGATTCGAGCTTTGCTTGGTATTATGGCCATGTATGATTTGGAGCTTGAGTAGTTAGATGTAAAAACTGCATTTCTGCATGGAGAACTTGAGCAGGATATTTACATGCAACAACCAGAGGGTTTTATAGTCTCAGAAAAAGAGGACTATGTTTGCTTGCTGAAAAAGTCCCTTTACGGTTTGAAACAGTCACCAAGAAGTGGTACAAGAGGTTTGATTCCTTTATGACTTCTTATAATTTCAAAAGAAGTAGTTTTGACAGTTGTGTTTACTTTAAGAAAAACAGTGATGGTTCTTTTGTGTATTTACTTCTTTATGTTGATGACATGTTGATAGCAACAAAAGATAAATGAGAGATAAGAAATGTCAAAACCCAACTAAGTAAAGAATTTGAGATGAAAGATTTAGGACCAGCAAAAAAGATACTTGGAATGAAGATTCTCAGAGATAGAAAAACAAGTAAATTGTGCCTAAGTCAGAAGGGGTACATTGAGAAAGTTCTTTGTAGGTTCAATATGCAGAGTGCTAAGCCTGTTAGTACTCTTTTAGCAAATTTCATTTCGGACTTTCATCGCTTTGTCTCCACAATCGATGATGAGATTGAGTACATGTCACATGTTCCATACTCTAGTGCAGTGGGATCTCTCATGTATGCTATGGTTTGTTCACGTCCAGATTTATCATATACAGTCAATGCAGTTAGCAGATACATGGCGAATCCTAGTAAAGAACACTGGAAAGTAGTTCAGTGGATTTTAAGATACTTACGAGGTACTACTGATGTTTGCTTATAGTTTGGAAGAACTAAAGATAGAGTCATAGGGCATGTTGATGCTGATTTTGCTATAGACCTTGATAAAAGAAGATCTTTCACAGGTTATGTCTTTACAATCGGAGGTTGTGCAATCAGTTGGAAAGCCACTTTGCAGTCTACAGTTGCTTTGTCTACCACTGAAGCTGAGTACATGGCGATTACTGAGGCTTGTAAAGAAGCTATTTGGTTGAAGGGACTCTTTAGTGAACTCAATGAAGACCTTCAAATCAACACAGTATTTTGTGACAGTCAGAGTTCCATCTTTCTTACAAAAGATCAAATGTTTCATGAGAGAACAAAACACATTGATGTTCGGTATCATTTTGTTCGTGATATTATTGCTCGTGGTGATATTATTGTGAGCAAAATTAGTACTCATGAAAATCCTGCAGATATGATGACTAAGTCACTTCCTATAACCAAGTTTGAGCATTGCTTAGACTTGGCTAGTGTTCATTGTTGAAGTTAAACCCTTAAGGGGTTTTATGGAAGAGGTGGAGAACTTGTTTATTGAAAGTTCGCGATGAAAAACTTGTTCATTGAGAATTTGTGTCAAGGTGGAGACTGTTAGAATTAAGTGACCCAAATTCTTATTTAAATAAAATACGATGGAAAATAAAATAAAAGTAAAATCCATATAGAACTAGACTTCTTTATTTTATTTTAGAATAAGGTTTTTTAAACCTTATTAAACTCCATCTATTTTATATTGATTAGGATAAGGTGTTTCAATCCTATTAGAATATGGCTTTACAAGCCTATAAATAGACATAGACTATTCCTCTTGTATTGATTTAATTTTTTGACATAGTGAACTTTCTTCTCCTCTGCCCGTGGTTTTTTCCCAAAAGGGTTTCCACGTAAAATTTGTGTGTTTTTATTTTTATTTTATTTTTTCTCAAGATGTGTCAAACACGTAAAGGAACACACAATGTTGAACGGATGCTTAGTAAGCTCCTTTTGCCTTATGTCACTTTTCTACTTAAAGTTGCAAATCTCCTCATAAAAGATTCAAATAATCTCTTGATGGCATTAACAAAAATAAATTCTTAGTGAACAAATTTGTTGCTAAAAAATAAGTGTAGTCTATGAAATATAGTTCTATTTGAATAGTTTTTCATTAACTAGTCAATCACCAATGACCTTCTCATGATTTTAGAATTAAAATTTTATAATAATTATTTTTTATCATGACAACTTCCATTTAATACAACTCAATTTTTATCCCAATCTCATTAACTTAGGACTCATATTTTGACCCATATATGCTAGCTTTTAAATACATGTAAAATTTGTATATTTGTTACAACTAAATCTCATAATAAAATATAGATAATAACAAGTTAAAATTATCAATCTAAAATTACTTGGAGTGTTAGTTGAGAGTTTTTTACTGAAAAAATATAAAAAAATACCAAAATGATATGTTGCTAAAATTAAGTACCAAAATGGTACATTTAGATTGGTGGAGGGTGGTGCATAGGCGACACCACCCTCATATTCTGATAGCAAACAGTAAAATAAAATAAAATAAATAATGGTGACATGATGGGACAGGACACGAGTCACGCCTAGGGGAGAGGCGGCACTCGTGGCGGAGTTGGCGCAGGCAGCACTGGTGGAGGAGCTGGCGGAGGCGGCACCATTTTGGCAGTGGATGGGACAACTGCATGCTGAGTTACTTTGTTTTTTGTGTGTTTGGGGACCTTATAATGGTCCCTAATTTCATTTTCGGCCTGTGAGTGAAGGAGAAGAAAAGAAGAGAAGGAGAAGGCGAAGGAGAGGGCGGGAAGGGAAAAAGAAAGAAAAAAAAAGAGAAGGAGTAGAGAGAGGGAAGGAGAAAGAGAAAGAAGAAAAATAGAAAAGAAAAGGTTTTTTTTGTTATAAATTAAAGGATTAATGGTAAATTAATTTATTTTTGTTGTTATTATTGTTGATTTAATTTAGATTTATTTTTAAAATTATTTTTGTAAGGTATTATTTGGTTAAAAGAGCTATTAAGGTATGTTTGTATTTATTTTATATTTTTATTCATTTATAATTTATTTTTAATGTTTGTTGAAGTAAAAAGCCTATTTATGTTATATACAAAGAATGTTTTATTATTTTATATAATTTATTTGTTATGTGTGTTTTAGGTTGATTAGATATATTTTTATGAAATTTATTTGGCATGTTATTATTTTGATTATTTTAATATTTTTTTATGTAGGTAAAAGATGAGACCATTGATATGGAATTTGGAATTTATGAGATAAATTAGTAATTAGTTTATATGTTCTAATTTTTAAGATTTTATAATTGAAAATAAGAGTTTATGTTTTTAAATTTTATTTTATTTTTTATAAATATTAAAATAAAATTTCTTTTAACTTCTATGAAAAAAATTATATTTTTGACAATAATTAAGTTGGCGTGTTATTATATATATTATATTTTAAACCAAAAATGTTTACTTATTATCATTTTAAAATAATAATAAAATATTCGTATTTATTATGTATCGCTTATGTTATGTTTTTGTTATATTTTTTATTGGCATGTTATTTTTAGTATTTTAATATAAAATTTACTTATTATCATTTTAAAATAATAATAATATTTATATTTATTATGTATCATTTATGTTATGTTCTTTATTTTATATTTTTATTGGCATATTATTTTTAATATTTTAATATAAATTTTTATTTTTATGTAGGTAAAAATTAAACCATTGAGATGGAATTTGTGAATAGAACCATTAAGTCGGAGTTTTGAGTTGGAATTTATAAGATATATTTATTTTGTTAATGTAGTATAGCAAAAAATATGATGTGGAAAAAACTATTTGGGGTTTTTTTGTAATTAAAAGCAATATATAAAATTTAGGTATTTTGGTAAATATTTAAAATCCATCAAACTTTGAAATTAATAACCGAAATTTGTTTTGAAATTGCAGGTATCGCAATGGCTCTATTGATTAAGAATGATGGTCACATATCAAACACAGTTAAAAATATGGTAATATATTGTTATTTTTTAATCACGAGTTCCCTTAAAAAAATATCTACGTAATTTACGGAAATAAATTATGTTATTATAACTATTTTCTGTAATTTACCATTGTCAGGACCCGTACCGCGCATTAAGGGGTCGGGTGAATGGTTTAGGATATTACTCGGATGAACAACTGATGCCATACTTGGAGTTAGCTGGATTCGGGTAAGCAGCATTGATCCGGACGTTTGATTTGTGGTACGATTTAATATCCGCATTGGTCGAGCGTTGGTACTTTTCATTTGCCATGTAGGAAGTGCACTGTCACTCTAGAGGATGTTGCATTGCAACTTTGTTATAGCCTACTAGGAATCTCGTCCGCCGATGCGGAGTCCAGTTTTATGGGTTTGAAATTTTCATGGCTGAAAGCCAATTTTGAACATTTATCAATTAATGCCACTGAGCATGAGGTGATGTGCGCAACTCAAGGGTATATTATGCATATTATAAGGGAGTGTACTGATGCCCGATGCAAATAACAACAGGGTTCATTTGATTTATTTACCCCTATTAGCTGATTTGCAGAATGTTCGCTCGTATAGTTGGGGTTCCACATGTAACACCCCCTAACCCTATACAGTCGTCGGTACAAGATTACGGAGTATTACCGGTCAAAACAGTTTAAACATGAATAATACAAAAATAATTATTAAACAATTCAAGAATTTGCCCTACTGTCTCTTAATGGGCCCTCGAGACCCAAATTAGAAGATAAAAATAAATCGGGACTCAATCAGGAGCTTATAAGATTTTTCGTAAATTTTAAAATTTCCTTTAATGAACAGTACCACACACCCGTGTGATCTAGATGACACGCCTGTGTGTTCCATAACACAACCGTGTGGGCACACCGTGTGGCTCACACGGCCTGGACATGCCCGTGTCCTCTACCTATGGAGCTCTCTGACTTGTTACCCATGAATAAATTGATTTCACACGGCCAAGTCACACGCCCGTGTACTTAGCTCGTGTGAATTTATTTTCCAATATGAATCTAGTGCAGTTTTCACACGGTCGTATAACACGCCCGTGTTTAAGACCGTGTCATCCACAAGGCTGAGACACACGCCCATGTCTCTGCCCATGTGGTAAAACTTAGACATGCTGAATTGTAACATTTTAGGTGCAGGGGACACACGGCCTAACAACATGCTCGTGTGCAAGCTGTGTGTCTCACACGGTCTGGTCACACGCCCGTGTGCCAGGCCGTGTGGACTCAATAATGAGCCTTTCACACTTTACTAGCTAACCTTGCAAATTTCAAACCACAACCAATACAAATACCAATTATAAACCAATCTAAACACATTTTATATATTATCCAATACTTGACTTAAAACACTTTTCCTGTACCATTATCAATTATCAATTTACTTATTTCACTATTACAATCACAATGCAAAATAACACACTTAAGACATCCTAGGTGCATGCCATTATCAACAATTAACATGCTTTACCTTATTGAGTTCGGGATCGGCCTAAGATGCTGATTCAACAGTCTGTCCTTAACCTAACATGCGCACGGAAACAAACCGTACGCTGAGTATGAACTCAATAGTATTTCTATAAACCGATACTTAAATCAGTAATAAATCATATACCAATGAACTTTGAGATTTCAATCTAATAATCTTAATAGTTCAATCATTTGTTTTCATTTTATAATACTAAGGTCTTAACTTATTAATCAATTTCAATGAAAAATATGTAGTTTTAATTTTTGTTCAATATCAATCGATTTTTCATTATCGTTCAACCAATATTTAGTATCATTTAGACATTTAGTAACTGTCCAATATTCAGTAACAATAAATTGATCTTTATTGTTCAAGAATATCGATCATCGAATAATCGCTTTTTCAAGAATTGGTCGTTTATTCATATCAGTCAATTATTTAGTAGTAGTCAATTTTCAGTACCTTTATTTACCCCTATTAACATGACTCGGACCTGGACGGAGACGTGGATCCAACCCACACATCGGGAAAGCACACAATGTTTCATCAGCCGAAGCCGGAATACACTACGTCAGTAACGGTAACGGTAACAGTAACAATAACAGTAACAATAATAGTAGCAGTACGGTACATAGAGTACCTCATCAGAACAAATCCGGAACAGTAACACTAAAGCGACACTTATAGTGTCTCATCGACACAAAGTCGAAATATCCCTGAACACTTTCAATCCTATGGCATGCCAACTATATCTGACTTAGCCCGATACTGTTAATAGGGTATTTAACCAATTTTCGGTTTTCAATCAATATGTATATATTTCAATTAATCACATAATTTAATAAATCAATACAATTCAATATAATTCAATTCACTTTTCATTAACATATAATCAAATTCCACAATAAACACTTATTCATAATTATTTCACCATATTTTCAAATCAATTCATTTCAATAATAAACACAATACCAATAATTCACACTTTAATTATTTACCATAACATTCATTCAAAATATAACAACTAATAATAAAATTTACTCTTAAATTCCAATCAATATTTATTCCTATTCAAATATTTACCTTTAAATACTTACTAAGTAATAAATTCAACAATTAAGTATTAAGTTCGGATTATAGAAATACAAACCATAATTTTCGAGCTATCCCTCATCAGCTTTGTCTTCTCCTTGCCTAACCAAGATTTTTTGGCACAACGCTAGCTACAAAAATCAATTAAATATTATCAATACATTACCATTCAATTTTCATATTGAATATTTCAAGTTCTATCCAGCTTTTGCCTAAATTCCAATTTAGTCCCTAAACCAAGACTAACTTTTATTCTTCACAGTTAATTTAATATTTTCATTCAATTTCCACTTTAAACTAATTTCAACTCTTTAATTTCATCATAAATCCATAGTTTTAAAATTCTTTTCATTTAGTCCTTACTATTCAAAACTTATGATTTACTTTACAACTCAATCCTTATTTCACTTCTAACTTGAATTTCTATCAATTTAGCCCTTAATTCATCATTTTATTCATCATGAACAATATCTAGAAATTTAATAATTTTCAAAATATCCGCTTAATTTCATCAAAACCTTGTTCCAAGGCTTCCAAAACATCAAAATTAAGTAAAAAAGGGCTAAATTGACTTACCTATTAAAGTTTGAAGCTTCCAAATCCTAATTCTCCCTTTTCTTTTTCTTTTCCCTTTTCTTCCTTCTTTTCCCGTTTGCTATTCTGTTTCTTTCTCTTTTGTTTCCTTTATTTCTTTTATTTCATTTACTATATATATATATATATATATATATATATATATATATATATATATATAATAACTTAATAATATACTTATATAATAAGTAAACATACATATATTTTACAAATATATATATATATTAATATTACACATGTCACCATATATACCGTACATTTGTCAACTTTTAATTTATTTATCACATAAAATCTTATAATATAATTATTTAATTAATAAATATTTTAAATAATAAATATCTATTAATAATTAAATACATGTTTATAAATGTATGTATTTTTATTTATACACTTGTATCAAATCATTGCCATACACTTGTCTTTATTTAATGTATTCAAAGATATAATTTAAATTTAATAATAAAATCATAATAATAAATCAATCAATTAATCTAAGAAAATCTTAGATTTTTCATTCATTGCCGCCTCAATTAATACATTAGGCATAATTGCCTATTTGGTCCTTTCTTATTTTCTTTTAATCTATAATTAAACTTTCACACTTCATTCAATTTAGTCCTTTTTCCTAATTACTCTTAACTAAGTTAAATTCACTTAATTAAACTCTAATTAACCACTCATTTTACTTTGTAAATATATTTTAAAAATATTTACAAATCCATTTTTCAGAAACGGAGACCTAAAAATTCACTTTCCGATAACAGTAAAATTTAAGTCATTACATCGCAGTTCTGGTTATGTTGTATCATAAGCTTTTTCGAACAACAAAGCCTGATATTGTAGACATAGGCGGATGCCTTCTATTGCTGCAGTCATGGGCTCTCTATCGGATGTCATTCTTAACATCGATTAGGCACCAACTATACGTATTTCCACTAGTGAATAGGTGATAAAATTTAACTTGTTATTAATTGATTTTTTTTCTAATGATACTATTCTAACGATCCTATTCTAATATGTAATTTGTTTCATAGATAGAGTTATTATCCGGATATTGGGAGGTCGTACACTGTCCCGATATATCTTCTTATGATTGAACAACATGCCGGGGAAGAGGTAAGCTATTCCAATATTCGTGACATGTAATTACTTTGTATATCTTACTCGAACCATGTTAAATTTTAACCATGTTATTAATCATGTAGTTCATCTGCATGTCGTTTTCAGAAACCAGAAATTGTGGTTGTTATACCATCATCTGCCCACATTCATTCTCACATGTGATGCATTAGCGCACCAATTATCAATTCCCAAACAGTCGAGTGGTATAACGGGGATCGAGTACTCCGGCGGTTTGGTTGCATCCAGTATATCCTGGATCCGCTAATGCAGTTGGGGAAGATTCACTCGATCAACAAGAGAGGAAAACATAGAAATAATTAGGGGGTTGTGCACCGAAAATATATTGCAGTGTCGGATAATCGGATGGCGTGGAGACCTCAAATGGATATTTCTTCCGATTTGCAACCATCATTAGAGTACATATAATGGTACTCTAGTACGAGAAAACCATATTTACTTAGTAGTCGACTGTAGTCCCCTCGCACATGTATCGACATGGGGCATACGAGCTAGTGGCCGATATAGAGGCCGAGCCAAAGCTAGATCCTGAGCTCGAACTCTAGCCCGAGCCCGAGCCCAAGCAATCGCATCTACATTTGACTGATAGTTCTTATCATCCTGAGTTCCAAGTCAATCACTATTTCTCAGGCTCGTCAGGATACAGATATCATTCCAGGTTTGATATCTTTGGGTCGTATCCAGCTCAGTACAGCACTCCTCCCGACCCATATCCACCTTAATATGGCACTCCTCCCGGCTCGTATCTACCGCAGTATGGCACTCCACCCAGCTCAAGTTCATCGATAACGTTCGGGGCATATGATTTTTCTTCCATGTTTTGCACACCCCCACTTGTGACTGAAAAGGATGTTGATCACTGCAATCACCCACAGCGTGAACGTCGACCCCCACAAAAATATACCCTTAGGACCATACCATCAAACCATCAATTTTAGGGGTTTCTTGCAATTTAAATATTACTAAGTTTGTACTTTTTTATTCTAAAAATATATAAATCAAGAAAAAGACAATCTTTGTATTTATTTAATTAGATTAATTGCAACATTAAAACGTGGAACAAACTTTGTGGCCATAAATTAGATTAATTGCAACATTACAACATTAAAACACATTACAAACTTAGTTTTGTAATATAAATTTTGTAATATAAATTAAAAACATTACAACATTAATCTAATTGGAGCAAACTTTGTAATATAAATTTTGTAATATAAATTAAATACATTACAACATTAATCTAATTGAAACAAACTTTGTAATATAAATTTTGTTATATAAATTAAATACATTACAACATTAATCTAATTTGAACAAACTTTGTAATATAAATTTTTTATATAAATTATATAAGCTCAATTCCTACCCGATCGTAATGATTGTCCAACATGGTAGTTTCGCTGCGGGTATTTACTCCGATTATGACCAGCTAATCTTCATAATCTACAACGCTTACCGTCGAATTTCTCACTAATGTTCATTTCATTACGGATTCTGGATGATTGCGGACGACCTTTCGGATTCCTACGCAATCCTTTGTTTGGGACAAGTTCAAAAGTCGTCGGAGGCACCTCCCACGTAGACATGTCAGGCAGGACGAGAAACTCATTCTCCCAGACACGCAACGTGCACTCAAGTGTGTACACATCATCGACAATTTTTTCAACATTTAGGGAGACTTTAGCACACGCCGTCACAACATGCGCACATGGATGATGAAGTGTTTGAAACCTCTTGCAATCGCACTGTCTGCTCCAGAGATCAACTCCATAGGACCTAGGTGGTATACCGGGTCGACGACCGATGGTTTCCGTAACTCGAAACATTTCAAGACGTCATGAATATACTTCTACATTTATCAACCTCGCCATCTGACTATTTGCAACCATTGATCCCTGACATCTTAGACAAACACGTGTCTCGCCTCCATCTTGTTGACTTGTTGCTGACCTATTCTTGGCATCAAGGTAGCCAACCTGTAGAATGTAGCCGAGAAGGCAGATGAAATCGGAGGATGTCATGTTTTCAACAACACAATGTTGATTCCCTTCACCATATTTGTGGTCATTTGACCATAACGAAAGCCCTCATCAAAACTTTGAGCCCATTGCCACGGCTCTATGGTACCCAAACACTGTCGAAAAGATGTGTTCATTTGACCCTCCATGTCACTCTCAAGTCGAGTCATTCTTTGGCGAAAAATATGTGGCTCTAGCTCGTGTGCTGTATATGTATTAAGAAAAGATAAGTTACAGTCTTACCTTAAAACATTAAAACTTATATTGAAAAGATAAGGTTATCCTTTGCCCATTCTCATAACTTGTCTCCGCTAGTCTGCATTCTTATAATCTCGATAAAAGTTAGTCACGATGTACCGGATGCAATAAACGAATCTCCATTGCACACCAGAACGCCTAATGGCAGCAATTAATCCTTTCCCTCTATCAGAAATGATGTAAATATTATTGTCCGCAGATTGGTAAGGAAGAATTCTCACGATTCCATGTTCTCCTTATCTACGATGGAAAATGCTATCGGGAGCATATTTTTATTGTCGTCTTGAGCTACTGCAAGAAGTAGGATCTATGTATATTTTCCATATAGTCAAGTTTCATCTACTTGCACAAATGGCTTATAGTGGAAAAATGCGCACACACATGGATCAAACGTCCAGAACATCCAATGAAAAATTCTTTTTTCCAGTTGTAGTTGGTCATCCGAGCCGTAATAAGGTCGTGTCTATAACTCAATAATAGTTTCTGGTACGTACTCCTGCATAGCGGCTATCCATCGCTGTAGCTCATTATACGAGGCATCGAAATCCCCTTACAATTACTCCATAGCCATCTGTTTAGCTATCCAAGCCTTTCAATATGATACTCGATACTGGAATCGTACCTGCATTTCAGCAATTATAATCAAAACTTTAATGGTCGGCATGTCTTTCACCATTGGCGTGATACACGTACAGATAATTTTGGAATCAAGTTTTCGATGATCTTCTGTCATACGTGTTGATGTGCATGTGTGAGGCCCAACAAATTTTTACATCTTCCACATCTGCGAATTTTGAATAAATACAGTTCATACCCACAAATTGCAACCTTCCGTTGACTTCCAACACTCCCCAATATATAATTTCAATTTAGACACTGCGACTTTGTAGTCCACTGATATGTTTATACTATACCGCTTAATAACAAATATGCACTCTTCCTTACTTTCGAATCTCTGGCCTACGAACAACTCCTCAGGATCAGAATTTACGGCCAACCGGTGAGCAGGTAGTATTTCAGGATAATCCGAGAACTCGGCTACGTGCGCTGTGTCAGGGTCTATGAGCGACATGTGTAGCCCAAGATTATTGTGTATCACAACGTCGAATTTGGTTCTTGACTGAAGACGCGTTAATGTTTCCATCATCTTTCATGTCTTCGTCGTCAATATCATCGGGGACCTCGTTCACATCGGGATCACTAGCATTATCACTATTGACCTCTTGATCACAAGGATCACTACTATTATATCCATCATCACCAACCACATCAATATCGGGTGCAACATTAAGATCAAAATCGATTTTACGTATAGTCGATTCACTATCGATGTAGATATTGGAGCCACCATGCATAGTTCTTGAGCTCTATGTTCTTCACCATATGCAGTGAAATCTTCATTTTGCTCCACACTGGCTAACTCAGCAAATAAGTGAATCGATGCTTTTTTGTCACTCCGATTCCCACAATAAAGAGCGATCATTATCTCCACGTCTTCATCTTCTACAAGTTCCATTTCGGTAAATTTGATGAGATTTGTCGAAACTGGAAACTTGTAGAAAAGTTTCAAGATCCTTCTCCCACAATGTTTAATAATTTTTGCGCTAATCATTTTCTTCATATCATCCAACGAGACATTTCTATTAAATCTCATTGCTATTTGTTGCCGACATTCAAATATACATCCAACGGTTGTTGTCAAGATGATTCCATCAAAATAAACACATACGAAAAACTGATTTTTCATATTCAATACTCAATCTGTTAAAAATTAACAAAAAATTCTCAAAATAATTTCAACAGGATAAACATACTTACATAAAAATTTAATGAATGAAAATAGTTCATTTCTAACAATATCTATGATAAAAATATTTTCAGATTTATCTATTTTTTCCTGTTGTTATCACTAACTAACAATTACTTTATAATAATTACTAAAATAAAAACTTTCAAATATATTAAAAAAATTACAACATAACATTCTCAATAATCTAAACACAAAATTTACTAACAAATCATAATAAACAAAATAACTTTAAAATAAAACATAAAAATAATACTAAATAAACTATATAATACTAACAAAATAATTTTTTCTTATCATGATCTATTATATTTGAAAATATAACAATAAAAAATACCTTTTCTTTCTTTCTTCTCTTCTCCCTCTCCTGTTCTGCTAAATTTTTTTTCAAACTGATACGAGCCGGATGGGGAGTTGGGGAGGAAATATACTGGGTGTGTCGCCTATCAGATAGGCACAACTAGTGCCGTCTACCTAAAACCCTCCACCATTATTTTATTATTATTTTTTAACTGTGTAATGTCAGAATATGATGGTGTTGCCACCTATACACCACCCTCCACCCATCTAAATGTACCATTTTGGTACTTAATTTTAGCAATAACCCATTTTGGTATTTTATTTTTTTTTATATAATATTCGGGTAAAAGAACTCGTTAGTTGAGGTGTTATAACACTTTAGACTAGTTTAGTATTATTTCTATAGTTGAAAAATACTTTTGAAAAGTTTGGTTTGAAAAAAAATACTTTTAAAAAGTATTGTGAAAAGCGTGGTTTAAAACTTTAATATAAATAGTACTACTGTCAAAATGGTATTGTGAAAAATTAAAATATTTATTTTAGACATGATTTTGAAAAATAAAACATAAATTAATATAAATAGTAGTTAATTTTTAATTTTATAATAGATATATATAAATTAAATTTTAAATACTTTATAAATAAATAATATAAATAATTTATCAAATTCAATTTGAATATATATACCATAGATATTAAAATTACATCCAAATTTAATCTTAACAAAATAAAATTTTAATAATGGAATAATTGACTAAGTTAAAAGGATCACTCTTTTTCAATGTCCTTATGATTATTGTTTATTTATTACTTAACTTTTAGGATATTTATTCCTTAATATTACAATTATGAGTATTGAAAAAAATTACGAGTATATGCTAAGCGATACAATGATGATATGTTATTATTTTTTTGGTATTAATAAATATTATTTTAATTAGTTTAGAAAAATAATTTATGGTAATTTATTGTTAATAATATGATATAAGAAATATAAAATTTAAATATTTTCTAAGTGGTTAATATTAGAAAATTAAAGGGATTGTATTAAATTGTGATTTCACGTTATTCCTATTCATTTCCAATATGAGGATAACAAATTAGATTTTTTCTCTTAATTTTTGGCATTTTTAGTTGGATTTAAATTTTTCTAAGAGGAATAAGCTGAAAATCAGGAGGAAAAATTTAATTTGTCATCTTCCTATTAAAAAGGGATAGGGATGACGCGGAATCACAGTTTCATATAATCCCTTCTCGTTAATATTATGAATGTGTAAAGTGACAATTTTATAATTTTCTACCCAAAATTGAGTTTTCTTGCTTTTTCACTTTGGTTTGAAAAATTAGTTTGAAGGTAAAAAGCAGAAAATAGCCTTAGTGTAACTTTTTATAATATTTTGGCATATACAATTTTCTCAAATCAAAATTTATATAAAATTTTGAAATTTATTTGTGTTAGAATTTACTAATTACCAAACCATTAAGATTGATTCATATGCTCTTTGAACCAGAATTCTGGAAGAAAAAAAATCTTCAGCTTAAACTCATCATATATATATGCACAAAAATGGACACATATATTCATTTATGAATTTCTTTGATAGCTGAGTATATTGTACCTACTATTTTGTTTTCCAATGATGGATATGAAAGTTGAGACTTTATTTGCAAATAATGAATGTTGAAAGCACTGGTTGCAGAAAAGTAATATTTCAAGTCTTATAGTGTCCAGCCTCAAAAGTGATGTCATATATACACTTTTGTTGTTGCTTTTGCCTCTTCCCCTTAGCTTAACATATAGTTTTGGCTCTAAATGTTGTAAAAGGCAGAACCCAATGGCTCATCCAAGGCATGAAACATCAGTCAGTCCTTCACCCTCATATATCCTTTAAATTTTAGGTTTTCCCATGCAAATTCTATAAGGCATGTATATCACTTTCCATTGGCGTGGCAGCGCATGTGACACACAGATACATTATAACCTAAAAAACAATCCGCATGCGGGGTCACCAGAAATCTTATTTTAAACCCTTTTTTCTTTTATAAAATGGCAGACCATGTAAGTTAACTACATTGAATCTTGTTTTGTTCGAAAATCAATTTAGGACATTAAAGGTAGTTTTATTAGATTATTAATTCTGTCAGGTCTCTCTTTGTCTTTACTCCATGTAGGTGTACTTTTTCCTATGTTAACACCTTTCTGCTGTTTCCAATTTCATTTTTTTATTACATAGTTCATATTTTGAGGATAAATGACGGAATTACAAATTCTAGTCCAAGCTTGTCGTATAGTACATGAACCAACAGGATTGAATTGGGGTTTAGGCCAAATAGTTATTATATATGTGGTGCGGGTGCACTGAATCTGGATGTTGATTCGAAACCTTTAGAACCAATTAAAAACCTGATAGCTGAGAAAAAGCAACAAGAAAATGCAGGTGCTTATATAAAGATCAATCTCCATTATGTAAAGCTGATATAAGAAACTGATCTCCACTATATATATGATTTAAACCCTAAACAGGAAACTATGTAGATTCTATGTGTTGTAATTATTTAAATTAGATCAGTTGTTGATGGCAATGATAGCCAACTAAGCGCCTCAAATTATATAATTAAATCCATTTGGTCCATGAAATAGGCATTGTGAAGGAAGGGTTTTCTTTCTTCTGAACCACAAACAATTGTCATGATTTTTTTAGTCACCATGAAGTTAATCTAGTCCATGATCTTCATTAGGCAGGTACTGGCTTTCAGAATTGGCGTTTTGAGGCCTCTAGTTTTCAACTTTCTATCCATTCCCAACCCTTGAATTTTGGCTTTTTTGCTAGTAAAATATTAAATGGGGGAGGGGAGGTAATGAACTTATAATCATTCCCTAACAAATTGCTGCTTTTTTTTTTCTTGCTTTATATAATATAACAGAATGAGCTATGTCAACTTGAAAGATGTCTTCTTCATGCTTTTATTTTGCACACTGATCACTGGATTCCATAATGCAACTAATCTCAATGCTTTTAGCCCTAAAGGATGTCTAGTCTATAGCTTGAGAAAACTTTGCCTATAGGTTAGTAGCTCTTAATTGATCCTAAAGAATGAACCCTAGCCATTACCAATCTCTAGATTAGTGGGGGCCGCTTGCATGGTTTGCTTGCACAAATTGAGCTCAATTGAGGTATGTATGCTGCTAATCATGTTGTAGTCATTCCTTATCAAACGTAACACAGATTAGTACATCTTCAATATTAGCATTAGTAAGTAAAGTACAATATATTTTCTACGATATTTATTTTTGAACTCCAAATTTGTTAGATATCACCTTTTAAGAATATAAATAAATATTATATCCATTGTTTGATTACATAATCAAGCACTCTTGTTTAAAACCCTATACTTCATGTCAAGATTGGAAACAAACAAAAAAGAAAAGAAACTTTAGAAGTTAGTATAAAGAAAGTAATAGGGGGATTAACCTATATCTATACTAAAATCCCAGAAAGCTAGTTTTCACAAACAAAGATTTAAAAGTAACCTTGTAAATTAGGGATAATCCATGCTGGTTCCTTCCACCAAAATTGGCTTCTAATAAAATGAGACTCAAACTATTCTCTTTTCTTTTCAACTTTTCATTAGTAAATTGTCTCATCTGGTAATAAAAACAAACCACTTTTTCACTCATGACATGTCTTTATTATGTAGGTTCCATAGTCATAAGAAAACACTAATATGCTTTAAAAAGGTACTTTGACAACATTCAATAAGAAGGGAGAGATAAGGGGTGAGGTCAATACAAAAATTTAGGTGACCCACTCAACCCCAAGAAATTAAATAAATTAAAATAATAATAATAAAAAGGATCCAAGAGCTTCCTATTACTCTCCTCAGTGCAATTAAACTACCAATCACTTTGAAATTGCACAGAAAGAAGAAAGGAAAGAAGATAAAATTCCACTCCCCTAATGCTCTACTTATTTAAGTTGAGTGAATATGCTTACTACTGTTTCAAAGGTTTTAAATATTTCAGTCCCCATTTCTCAATTATCTGATTAGTTTGTATTTGATGCAAAAAGAACAAGGCTAAAAAAATTGGACTTTCTTTACAGAGACAAGGATGAGTAATGCTGAGACTAAGAGCTTTGTATAATTGTCTGAAATTAAGATTAATTAGCAAGTTGCTGAGACATTTTATGTTTAGTAGTCAGCAATGTGTTAATTATGTTGTCAATTAGTAAAAAATAATTTAGTCGATTGAGCAGCCTCCTCCTATTTTGTTGCATGCTGATTAAAGGACAATGATTTCCTCAAGTCAATTTTTTTTTTTTTTTTTTTGCCTTTTGCCTTTTGCAGTAATATTCTAAATATTATGAAAAATATATGGTATGAAATACAAACTCATTAGTAATATTCATCATGGGATCCGGGGTTGTTCATACAAGTTGCAGCATTGATGAAGACATATCTGAATTGTTTTGTAATAGAATTGTTGATGATTTGGATTTGGATTTGGATTTGTATTGAGACAAAATCCACCTCATGACTCATGATTTCACTTTGAATCCTAATTAGTAATTTTAGATAAAAACTACAATTTGGAGTATGGGGGGGCACCTTATCCAAGTGGGGTACCTTGATTCTGATAACCTCTTCTCCACAAGTATATCAAAATTTCCATGTAGATGTTGACATATAAACAGTTCAAATATACAGGCAAATATCAATGTCCCCGTAGCTACATTTGTGACACGTACAGACTACCCAAGGATGCTTTTAGAATCATTATCAAGAAGACCCAAAAAACAGATTCATAACATCTGTGTATAAGCAGGGCCATTGATGATTGGACATAAAAATTAAAGGGCTTCTCTTTTTTCCTCTTTCGTTTTCTTTGGTTTTGTCAGAATGTTGGGTTTAATTTGTGAAGATGAATGAACTTTAAACATGATAATGATTCTCCAAGATAACAAATATGCAGAAAGGCAGAGAGCAGTGGATAAGCTTTGCTTGGAGATGGTGGTAAATACTAAATACTATTAATTAATGGTTATGTCACCGCCTCCCCACTTAGGTTTTAATACTAAATTCCCTGTTTTTGTAATTCAACTATTAACTGTCGCAACCGACTTCCAATCCTTTTCTAGCTTTTACTGAAAGTTACATAAAGCTGTTCTGGGTTGCTTATGCAGGATCCTCAACTCTTATCTATAATCATCTTATAAGCAACGGCGGATCTTCACCTTTGGGGGCCAATTAAATTATTTACTTCACTATTTATTAGTGATTCTTATGTCCACAAGGGAGACGTTTTACATCATGCATAATTAATATATATAAAAGAGAAATTCACTTATACTATTTCAAAACTATAGTAGTTTTATACATTTCAAAACTTCTAATGCTCGATATAATGCCAATTGCAACTTAAAGAACATCTGGTAGGCTATTATCACTTGCCTTATATGATTTGCATGCTTTGAACCAAAACTATTCGTACTTTTAATTAATGATTTATGAGGTTTTTTAGTAATCCATTACAGATTCACTCTATTATTATCATTATTCATATGTGTAGGAATTATCTATTAAATATGAAATGGTGATTAAACATACCATTAGATATTACATATATTCAAAATGAATACCCAATTTCTTAGCATTACAATTCACACACTCCATGGATTCATGCATTCATATAATCACTATAATACTACATCATAATCATCAACAACTTAATCTCTTAGTTTAGAAAAGGAAAATTAATAAAACTTAATGAGAGACTTTAGAGACAAAAATAGAAGATGACAAGTACACCAACAATAAAGGTATTAAAAAACTGACTTCTAATACTAATGATTAAGCTTAAAATTGATTTATTTTAATTTTTTTCTAATTTATGAGCTATAAAGTTAAGTTATATTCCAAAATATTATTTTTTTATCAAATATTTATTTAAAGAGATTGCGAAATTTTAAGATGCCATCAATTGAGTGACTTGACTAATCCGACTTGAATTAAATTTAGATAAAAAAAATTTATTTACGGGTACGATTTATTTAAATTTAATTATAAAAATATATAAATATTAATATAAAATTACATTTTTTTATTTTTTAAAATTATAATATGGAATTTTCGAACAGACCAAATCGGAAGGACTAAAAATTTTTTAAAATCGAGCATCAGCCCGACCCGGGGCCACCATGGACATCTCTACCTATTACCATTTATATCCTTGCCTATAAGTTCATTTAAAGAGCTTAAAATCAATAGTTGATTTCAATTGTTAGTTACATGCATGGAGTTCAAAACTTCAAAACCTAGTACTGGTAATAGACATTATGTTTGGAAAATTGTTCTCAAATTGCGATTCACCACTCATTTAAGTAGTGAAATATTGGGGATGGGCTTAGATTAGATGGGGATTATTAGATTGGGGTAAAGAATAGAGAGAGAGAGAAAAAAAAACAGGTATCTACTCTACAAACTATAGCCTCTATGAGATGGAAAAAAAAAGAAAAGGTACATTCAGGAAGATCAAATCAAATCTTGATAAGTCACAAGGTTGGCAAATGATATATTCCAGATGCTTTGGTTATATTTACATGAATGAATTCCTTATTCCAATTGATTTGATTCTTTTCAGCCAATTGTCAATACCATGCACTTTACCAAAACGATACGCCAAGAGAATCACCAACTTACAAATTTTTATTTTCCAACTTATAATCATTCTTGGTGTTGTGAGAATGTAAATTTCTTTTTTTTTTTTTTTTCTCATTATCGCATTTACATCTCTTAGCCGGGAAAGTGCACCGTAATGATGAACTGAAGATGTAGTGAAAGAGTTCTACTTGGAACATCATATGTAGCCTAGCTGGTCATAGTAAGATGTAAGCGCCGAAAGCTTTGGTTTCTGAATGAGAAAATGGCAGGCAACGCGCCAGCTATCTTCACAGTGCTGCCGGCTGAAGTTTTGCAAATTGTAATAATGCATAGTCTTTGCCACATTCAACTCTCAAAATTTACCTAGGCCTTGCTTTTTTCATGATGATCTTCAGTCAATACTTATTGGTAAAATAATTAGAGAAAATTAACATCAATCTTTATTGTGTTAGTGCAAATACACGTGTGACACTCTAACAAGATTTTCCTTTTACACTGCAATGATCTGTGTTGCAACTGCAATGTTGTGTTCAGGAATCAAGTCCAATTATTCTTGGAAACTGATGGTGAAGCAATTCTCTCTAGTTTGCTTTTTTTTTTTTTTCAACAAAGTGTATGGGGATGCTTGTCACATCTTTTTCAAAGTTTTCAGATGGGGAAATTCTTAAAGATTAGGTCAAA
The DNA here is from genome assembly GCF_025698485.1 of Gossypium arboreum. Lineage (NCBI taxonomy): Eukaryota > Viridiplantae > Streptophyta > Magnoliopsida > Malvales > Malvaceae > Gossypium > Gossypium arboreum. The sequence goes on from NC_069077.1 coordinate 14,786,615, forward strand.
GTCTTTCATCAAAAATATAGTTCAAGTTATTCCTCTTTACAAAGCTTGTATTTTTTTTTCTATATTCTTACATTATTTCTTTACATGCTTCTCTCTCTCTCTCTCTCTCTCTCTCTCTCTCTATATATATATATATATAACAGAAGAAGAAACACTCTTTCGAGTCTTGGGTCTATAAAAAGCTGTTTCTGTGTAAGATAGAAATCAAAGGGGTAGAATTGTAAAGACTGAATAATCCCAAGGACAAGTTGGTATTTTTAATAAAGCTAAAGGCTCTCACCATTTTGGTTCTTTCTCCATCAATCAAAACTTTAGAAAAAAAAGAATCCAGCAAATATACAATACATAGCCTCTCACTTAAATGCATATTTAAACCCTCACCGCAAGCTTCTCATTCGAAAGCCACAAAGCACTCATTTCCTTCACAAACATGGCAGCCTTTCAATCCACACACAACAAAGTTTTCATTTTCAACTACCTCCAATCTCTTTCCCAAACCCCTCATAGGCTTAGAAAGAGAATGCTAGCAACATGGACCCCGGACCAAGAGCTTAACCAAGTCAGGCTAAGGTCTGGTGCTGATATGAAAAGGAAACTTAAGTGGTATGATTTAGTAGCTCTTGGTATTGGTGGAATGCTTGGTGTTGGTGTTTTCGTCACCACTGGCCGCGTTGCTCGCTATAACTCCGGCCCTGCAGTCTTCATTTCTTATATCATTGCTGGAATATCAGCACTTCTTTCTTCTTTGTGTTATACTGAATTTTCAGTCCAGATTCCTGTTGCTGGTGGCGCTTTCAGTTACCTCAGAGTCACTTTTGGTATACCATCATTACATTAATTATATAACTCTTTTTCTTTTTTCTCCATTTCTTGATTGAAAGAACAATATATATACATATATCATCAACTTCTCCATTGTAGGAGAATTTGTGGGGTATTTTGCTGGAGCAAACATACTAATGGAGTATGTATTATCAAACGCCGCGGTGGCAAGAAGTTTTACAGAGTATTTATGCTCAGCTTTTGGGGTAAGTGATCCCAATTCCTGGAGAGTGGAAGTTCATGGATTGCTTGAAGGCTATAACAAGTTGGATTTCACTGCTGTAGCTCTTGTTCTTCTTCTCACTCTCTGTCTATGCCATAGGTCTGAATTTGATCTCTTACTTCAAAAGTTCTTTTTAATATTTGTTTAACAAGAGAGTGAGTGAGTGAAGTGGAGCATTTATTTTACTTGTCTATTAGTGGCTTGGATAATTGGGTTTTGGTAAGGAAGTGATTAGTGTCATTGGATCTGTGTTCATTACAAGTTTTTCCAATTTATTATCGTTGTTGTTTTGTTTTATTATGATCAAACTAACAATTATTACTACTCTTTTCAGTATTTTTTACTCATTGTTGAGCTGCAGACAAAGAAAAACAATAGTTGATGTTCTTTTTTTCTTTTTGTGGGGATTGCAGTACAAAGGAAAGCTCAACCTTGAACCTTATTATGACAATCTTTCATGTTATTTTCTTTGGATTCATCATAATCGTGGGTTTCTGCAATGGGAGCGTGGATAACTTGGTGAAACCAAATGGGATAGCTCCTCATGGTATTAGAGGAGTGCTTGATGGAGCAGCCATAGTTTACTTCAGTTACATAGGATATGACTCAGTTTCAACCTTGGCCGAAGAGATCCAAAACCCTTCCGTGAGCCTTCCAGTGGGGATCGTTGGGTCAGTTCTTATTGTTTCAGCACTTTACTGCCTCATGGCCTTGGCTTTATGCATGATGGTTCCTTACAATCAGGTCAATCGTCTAAACTCCATTTTTATTAACGAGGAACAATCGTGATGTATAATTTTATGACATTCTTTTGATATACATGTATTATGATATGAATGTATAGATAGCTGCAAAGGCTTCATATTCAATGGCTTTCCAAAACATTGGTTGGAAATGGGCGGGGAATGTTGTTGGGGCTGGAGCAAGCTTGGGGATTGTTGCTTCTCTCTTGGTTGCCATGTTAGGCCAAGCCAGATACCTATGTGTTATAGGAAGGGCCAGGCTAGTGCCTTCTTGGCTATCTAATGTGCATCCTTCAACAGGCACCCCTTTGAATGCCACTCTCTTTTTGGGTACGTGAATTCCCCTCCCCCCAAGCTTAGAACTCACACTTCACAAAGATTACATGACATAGGAATGACAGCATTAATGGGAAGTGCTTACCTTTTTTTTTTTTTTTTCTTTTTCTTAAAGGAAGGGTTGGTGTGGGATTTGTTGAGAGTTGTTAGGTGATACCCAAAATTTAAACACTAAAATATCTTGATTAGTTTCATCTCTTTTCTATCACTTTTCAACTATAACACTTGTTTTTATTTGATAAATATCAAAACTTGCATAAAAGAGAAAATACACATTAACATAAAAAATAAAATAAAAAAAGTTTCGTACTTTGCATTTTTAAAAAGAAACATATGTTAATCGGTTGTTGTGAGATATCTCCCTACATATCATGATGAATTCATGATCAAGGGGAAGCATGCATTTCCATATTTCATGTAGGGGATCGATGCAATGTCTTAGGTTTCAGCTTAAATACTGATGCACATATAGCGAAAAAAAACTAATAAAGATCACACTTCTATCATGTATGATTTAAGAGTTTGATTTTCTTATCCCTTCCTCAAATTAATGAAGCCATTTACAATAATAAAATAATTCAGAACTTTCCTAGTTCATTGAGAAGAAAAGAGAAAAAGTAATTGATCCATCTCCAATAATGTAGGGCTTTGCACAGCATCAATAGCACTATTCACAGACTTGGACATAGTGCTTGAAATGATCTCGATTGGCACACTGTTGGTGTTCTACCTGGTCGCCAACGCTACGATCTATCGGAAATATGTGATCAAAAGCCAAAACCCACCTCTCCGAACACTGTCTTTCCTCTTCCTCCTCACATCAAGCGCCATGGGGTTCTCCATATCATGGAAACTGAAACAGCAATGGTGGGGTTTGCCTCTATTTGGTGGGCTTATGGTCACAATGACAGCCTTCTTCCAGTACATGGTCCCTTGCATCCGTCAGCCTAGTGAGTGGTCGATCCCCTTCATGCCTTGGCCGGCAGCCATATCTATTTTCCTCAATGTCTTCCTTATGACAACACTGAGCATGCTGTCTTTCCAAAGGTTTGGTGTATGGGCATGTTTGATAACTGTGTTCTATTTGTTGTATGGAGTTCACTCAACTTTTGAAGCAGAAGAGATGGAGAAGGAGTTGGCCATTAATGAAGTGCCCAACTCATCCATCCAACTAACTAAGCTAGATGTTTAACAATTTAAGTTCATAATCGAAACAAGAGATTCAAGCTCCCACTCATTGGATTCCTGTATTTTCTATCAATTAACCATTTAACAATTCCATACTCAAGCTAAGTCCTTACATTTAAATCAACTAACCAAACGGCAGTCTGTCATATAACATTAAATTAAGCATTGTTGCAATGGGTTTAATCCGTTGATATGATTCAAGGTTCTGATTATTAGATGTTACATTTAGTGGGATCTGATATAAAATACATCTTTTTCTATGGTACGTTTTGCCCACTTTGTTTGGTGAAAACAACTAGTCTTTTCGTCCAGTCCTTAGTGGCCCAAACTTTTTGGACTTTTGGGTGTTTTCTCATACCTTTTCTTTTTTCTTTTCTTTAGTGGCCCAAATCACATCAATAACTTACGCTCATTTGCATCGAGAATGGAAAGCTGATTTTACTGTCAGGTCATCATGCCATCCTTGCATCTGTTATTACTTCTATGAATCCCTTCATAGGATAAGTCCCGAAAACTTTCAAAGTACTGAAAACCAGAAACCAAATGAAAACTCTCTCTCTTACTTTAAATCAAATTCTCATTCATGCATGATTCAATGGATGAACACAGGCTGAAGTTTTCATCAATGCTCAAAGTCAAACCATCATGAAAGAAACCTTGGGGTGCAGCTTTCTAAAATGAATGAAAATACAGAGGCATCTCAATTTCATTGAATAAAAGAGATAATGTAAACTATATAATCTCAAACATTCTTTTTGGTCTCTTATCATATCATCTCCTCGCCGTTCTTCAACCTCATTCATTTACATTAGGCAATACCGTGGAAGTTATTTCTTATTCTTTTTTTCCTATTCGTCTATTCCAACAATGCATTGGCAAACACATCCATGATCTTTTGTCGTGACTCAAGTGTCATCTCATTATGCTTCATTTCCATCTTCGTTCTCGTCTTCTCGATATCCTTCACCATCTCTATCTTCATCTTCTCCATCCTCACAAACCCTTCAGCCAACAACTTAATTGAGGAAACCATCTCCTCCACTGGATCCATGCCCCTCTTGACTCCACCATTACCATTCTTCACTCCGAGTTCTGGACTTGAACAAGAAGCAAATCCATTCAAACCCCTATAGTCATCAACACCAGGATTAAAACTCCTATCAACTACACCACATTTCTTCTGATGAAAACCTCGAGGGACTGAATCCCAAGCATCCGAAACTTTTGCTTGAAACCCCATTCCTTCGTCTACGTACTCTTGCAAATCGTTATCGTAATCATAATTGAGATTAGAGCTACCATGATTCTTTGGCTTGAACCCTAGGTTCATACAACTCTTATCACCTAAGGTCTTGAGAGGAGCCTTCCCAAGTCCAACACTATCAATACCTTGACTAAAACTATGATAAAAATCAGCGATAGAATCATACCCATCTCTAGTTCTACCATTACTCTTAAATTTTTTTAATTCCTTCAGTCACAGAATCCCCGTTACCCTGCAACTTCACCCCATAGTCACCTCCAAATTTGTTATCAAAATAAAAGATTGAACCATACCCACCACTTAAACAATGATCAAAACCTAGATCAGACCCAGAATTCCCATAAATATTTTCATGATTCTTCAATTTCCAGTAAAACCCACCATCTTTATTATAGTAAAGATTATCTTGATCAGCAGATCCGTTGACCGACAAAGGTACGAAATTCATACAATCAAGGAGAGGAAACAAGTCCCACGAAGAAGAGAACTTGCCTGGGTTTTTAAGGCTCCGTTGCTTTTCCGCACGGAACCGCTGCCTCAGCTTTTCGATCTTATGACGGTATTGAACGGACGACTTCATGGTTTCAGGACCAGAGGCGGAGGATACGGCGGCAGACACGGCTCCCCAGTCGGATGCCTTGAGGTTCTGGCATCGAAGAGCAAACCATTTTTCCTTGTAAGCCTCAATCAACACCAGGCTTTCCTCCTTGCTCCAGCAGGGCGGAGCAACGCGCTGTGTGGCGGTAGCGGAGCAGGACTGCGGAGTTGCCATAAGGGTAGATAAGTTGGGGATGGATGTAGGATAAAAGGAAAGAAAATGAAAGCGTAAGTTGGGAAAGAAGAGAGCATTTGTTTGTTTTAGGAGGGAAGAGAGGTAGTGACGGCGGTTGCGTGATGAGTCTAACGTACCAGAGGGAAGCGGTGAAGAAACACGCAAGGAGCTTTTTAGCGGCACCAAACACAAACAGTCGAGTGAAACTAGTTAACGGCCAACTAATCTAAGTGGCTGAGCCTGAGCCTGAGCCCACTCTGCTTCTCTTTGTTTTTCTATCTCAGCGTCATCTAGTCTATTGCTATTGGTGGATATTGCTATTAGTTAGTGGGGTTGGGATAAAAATAAATTTATGAAAAATTAATAAAGATTTTAATGTATGTATTAATGTTTTTTTTTTAAGTTTTATTCGCCCCTATTTATATTATATTACGGTATGTAGAAGAGTTAATGACAAATGAAATTTGAGAATATAATGAAGCCCAATGATTGTTCATGTTTTGCAATGACGAAAATAGTTTATTAAGTACTGAGTGAAGTATAATAAAGATATTAATTTCTATAAAGAATTTTTGTAGTAATTCTTTATTGATCAATCTAGTAATATAAAATATGGTGAAAAATAGAAATAAACTTTTGATGTGTTTTTTGGTATGTCATACAAATGAAATTTTTCTTCTATTTATAGGAGGTCTCATGTCTTTTTATAGGGACATAACTATCCAAATGGACTGTCATATTTTTAGTAATAAATATAATTATTTAATAGATGTCTACTTGAATAATTATGACTATTTGTTAATATTCAAGTGACATAACTTTTGGTTACTTATAACTTTTTATTTGCAACTATTAGAACACTATATATATTTTGAAAATGTTCTGATAATCTTCCCTCATTTTCAATATATTATAGATTTTGATAATCTTAGAAATCAATTGCATAAATGAAGGTGTCTTACGATTGAACCTTTACTTAGTGAAAATATGTTAGAGTTAACCGAAATTGCATAGTAGACTATATTTTGAACTAGCTATTCCATTTGATTAACCGAACACATCTCACACAATGATTTCAACGTCAATCAATGTACAATATACAGGGATACTATTATGGTCATATGTCTATAACCTCTTTGCATGAGTGCTGTCAGAGCCAAGCCCTTGAGTTCTTAGAAGGTGCCACACTTCCACTCACACAGTACATTTCATCAAGAGTATTCTCGTAATTATAACACTAACATATTTATATTATGATTCTATTAAGAATATAATACTCATCCTTCCCTTATCATTACGGGTACCTAGCACTTTTTCCCATAGGGTGATATATTATATATTATATAGTGCTAGTAGTTACATACTGATGATGTGCTTTGCCTCATTGAACTTAAGACTTGACGTTATACGAAGCATTGAGTTGAGTTTCCATAATGGGTGACTCAAATATTATAAGTTTGCACCTCATCCCTAAATTTCATTTTCAACATAGTTATGTTAATTATCTAGACCACATGATGAAACTTTATGTTTATTTGTGCCTTGGAAATTCATAAGACCAACATCCTCACCATGTTCAATTACCCATTCTTTCGCAAAGAATGTTATCAAGGATATTCTTTCTACTGTTGTCAAATTATGATGATCACTTTATCTTTTTTATCACGACAATTTCATATTTGGTTACTTTATTTATTTCTTAATATCCAAGAAATTAATTTCACAATCACCAAATATATGAAATTAATATCCAACATATTTTCTATTTGTCATGGCTTCTTTTCAAAGTCAATACATGACTTTTAAAGTTTTTTTCATTCCTAATCAAATAACATTATTTTTTAACACCCGGTTACCCAAATTGTCTTGGGGGTTTGGAAAACTAGGATTCAATTGAACGGAATAAGAAATTGTCTGGCTCCAGTAGAAGATTAGAAAATTTAGAGACTAAAATGCGAATAGTTGGCTTTTAATTCTAGATCGGTTGGAATGGAACCAGCTAGGTCCAAAATAGGAGACAAAATTATTAAGAATGAATGGTGGGAAGGGCCGGTGAAGATCGTGCCCAATGACTGTATACATATAGTCGAGGGTGGAAACAAAATTCTCTTAATTCTATTTGTAAGTCTTCACCTTTCCCTAGCATCATCTTCTTTAGTCGTTCTAGAGAATAAGGGAATGCAGATGAAAAAAGCTCTACATGTTGTAAAGAATGCGTGAATATAAGCCTGCTGGTGGAGAAATTAAAGAACTGATAAGTTTCCTTATCTTACTCTATGTTTAGGAACTGAGGAAAATAGTAAAACAAAGCTCTCGAAGCTTCTGTATGAGTTAAGACTCTGGTCTTCTAAAAATTTACCACCATTGGTTTTAACCACAACATGGTTGACATGCTTAGCTACCAAGAAAAGGGAGGCTCTGGCATTTGGATTAACTAAGCTGTCAAAGATGAGGAAGACAATATGAGTATTTGCACTTCATTCTCTAGTGTTATATGCAGTTTTGAGAAATTTCCATGTTCTTGCTGAACATAATATTAGGTGATTGATGAACAATTAACTGGCATAATGCAATGCTTACTGATGTTCTGCATGGTATGTACGAAAGATACATGCATATTATGATTGGGGTGACTAACTATGGGTTAAGTGAAGTTAAGAATGAGAATAGGAAAGTAGTGATTCTGTTAGATACCACCATACTATGTTGTTGTATGCACCCGTGATGTGCAAAACTCCTGGCCTTGCAGAGTGGACACTGCGATGGTCAAACATCAAGGTTAGGAACGGTGAAATGGATGGAATGTGGCGAGAAGGTTGAATGAAAGATCATGGCGAGGTCGTGGTACTAGAGGCTATACGTGTAAAGATAAGTAAGACCATAGTTGAAAGACGCTATGGTATCACGCTTAAGATGAGTAAAACCATAGTTGAAAGTTGGTATGGCTTCATGATATAAATGGGTAAGACCATGGTTGAAAAATGCAATGGCATCAAGGTAAATAGGACTAAGACCATAGCTGAAAGAGGCTATAGCTTTTTAGTTCTCCACCGGGATAGTAAATTATGGTTGCTAAACTAACTAAAATTCAACTAAGGCAAGCGCACCTATCAAACAGTAGTATAGTTATGGTGAGACCGAAAATATAGTATCCACAAGGATTAAAAGTACTAGTAATTTCTATCTTTTTATTATTTAGCCTAACAACTAAATGAATGTTTTAACTAAGACTAATTATCTAATTAACTAAGATTACGACAGAGATAAAAGTTGAAAAATACTGTTTAGAAAATCGATGGAGAAGACAATACCCAAGGAAGAATCCACTTAGACTTCACTTATTATTTCTGAATTAGACAATTTATTCACTTGACTTAATCCGTAAAAATCCCTGATTTATGTTAATATCTCTCTCGAGACTAAAAACAACTGACTCTAGTTTGATTAATTGAAATCTCTTTCTAATTAAAACCCCTATTGTCGCATTAACTCGACCTATTGATTCCCTTTTTAGATTTAACTCTAATCCAGCAGATTTATGTCGTCCTATTTCTAGGATTGCATGCAACTCCGCTTAATTATGGAGGAACTACTCTTAAACAGGGACTTTTGCTCTACTGAATAAGCACATCAAACCTGAATTAATATCCCGGAATATTACAGCAAAGATTAAAACTCATAATTAAGAATAAGAACAAGTATTTTATCATATAATTCAAATAGTAATAAGATCGGTCTTAGGTTTCATCTCCCTCAGGTATTTAAGGAATTTAGCTCATAACGATAGAAGAAAACATCTCAAAATTGGGAAAATAACAAAACATAAAGGAACTCAAAAACTTCGGTAGAAATTTAGTGGAGATCTTCAGTCTTAAAGTAAATTCTACTTCCGAGCTGATTCTGATGGTTGTTCTTCAAGTATTTTCTACTTTCTACTCTACGTGCCCTTTGATTCCGCCTTTCGGGTGTTTTTATAGACTTTGAAATGCCCAAAATAGCCCAAAATTAGCCTTTTCCGAATAGCATTAGACTTGTGCTCGATAGAGACACGGCCGTGTGCCACGCCTGTATGAAGGTGCTCAAGCCGTGTACAATTCTGACTTGGTTTAATGTCGACACGGCTATGACACACGGGCGTGTGGCCAACTCGTGTGTCACACACGGGCGTATGGATTACCCGTATAGAAGTGCCTAGGCCATGTAAAACACTGAATTAGGCCCAATTTGTCCTTTTTTGGCTCGTTTCTTGCTCTTTTTGCTATCCTAAGCTCTCTTGAGTATAAAACATGAAATTAAAGGATTAGGAGCATCAAATTTATTAAATCTTATGATAATCCTTCCAAAAATATGCCAAAAATGGGGTAAAAATATGTATATATTATGGTTTATCAAATATTCCCACACTTAAGCATGTGCTTGTCCTCAAGCAAAATTCTCAACTTACAATTAAAATTAATTCTTCTTAACTTATAATTCTCATCAATAATGTTTCAAAGTAATCCACAAATAAACACACATTGAGAATTCAACTAAAAGAACATAAAAGTTTCAAACAATCCAAGTTGAGCATTTTAATCATAAAATCATAGGTATCCCCCTTTATCTAAGTAATCACCTTTAATTCCAAATTGACAAGAGTTGACATCCTCACCAAAGATTCACTCAAATCACTCGAAGTGTTTAAGGTTCAATAATTAAGCAATCATTAGTCAAACATGAAAAGTTATTACCATAGGCTTGCATGAAAATTAAATCTCCACCACTATAAATGAGATGATACACGAATCAAAAGGTCTTTAATAGGGTTGTAATAGGGCTTGGGTTAAAGGTGTGGATAAAGGCTGAAAAAGAGGATTAGAATCGAGATTAATTTAATAAATTACCCAACTTAGAATAATAAAGCTAATTACTGAATTACAAACAGGTGCCAAAAATAAAACTTTCTAAGATGAAATGAGCTTTCCCTTAATATAATAACTTTAACTTATCCAAGCTCTTTAAAACAATATGCAATTGAATGAATATAAATATACGGTTTTTTTTAAGAATAAGAACAAGTAATGAAGAGTATATAATAATTCAGCAACTAAAATGGACAGAAATAGTTAGGTAACTAATCAAATCAAAGCTCGATAAAAAGAGAGTCAACAAAAAGAGAAATTCTTAACGAATCAAAAAGGGTTCAGTCGTGGGTTAATCACTAAAGGGAAAATCAAGAAACAATAGTTAAGGCTCAAAGCGGTTCACTAGGGGTCAATTATGTGGGTAGGCTTTTTATGGGGTAAATGGGTTGAAACCTAAGTGTCTTTATCATTTTAGTATATCAAATCAAAGGTATGGTCTCGACGTGTATAGTCGATGCAAGTTCTAGAATAGCAAATCAATGTTGACACACTCATAAGCAATAAAATAAGTGAGCAAGGGAGGTATATGTTCTAAAAGGCTTAAAATCTCACGAAAATTATGGGTATTTGATGTCAATCCTGTAAACTTAGAATTTCAAGATAATACCTCAATTTAGGGAAACAACCTAGCAATTTTAATACTCAAAAGTCAACTTATCATGCTTGATTCCCTACTACCTTAAACTTAGACAATCAATGCACAATTACCTATGTTTTGATCCAAAACATATTAATAAAAATCATGAATTAATTAAAATTAATTCTAATAGTGATATGAAAAATAATTACTTCGGGATTAAACAAAATTCAAGGTTTTTCTGATAATGATATGATTAACCTCCCCACACTTAAGATGTACATTTCCCTCAATGTACAAAGATAGACAATGACAACATAAGCATATTATCATAGAAAAGGGGGAAAGTGAAACTGCCCTGAATATGGATGTAGTCCTCGAAAGAGCGGAAACGGGTTTAGAAATATTGGAAGTGATGTGTATGTGACATGTAGATAGAGGTGAAGGTGGTGGTAGAGGTTGAGTTCCACAATCACAGCGCCTAGGATTGTAGTGGATATGGTTGTGGTCGAGCAAGACATGGCAGTCATGAATTAACTGTCCCTATAGGATTGTTCATGTATTTCTGAGTAGCACCAATTGACTGAACCTTTTGAAACTACAATATCATTAGTAATGGTTTAGGGTGTTATATCAATGGGGTCGTTATGGTTATTCATTTAGAAACAACCATAAATTTGAGATATTTAAAATATACTAATCAAAGTTTTTTAAAAACATGAAAACTGGAAATAGAAATAAAACTAAAATAAAAACAAAAAGAAAAAGAAAAAGGAAAATAAAGTAGAAATAAATGGACTCAAAAGTCATTGTCGGCAATTAGATCGTGATGTGGTGGTGCTGGAGGCAAAATGTGAAAATGCTGACAAATTTACTGTAGAGTCGCCTCTATGTTGTTGAATCACTGAGTGTAATATTGCTCAAATCGATCCAAGTGGGCAGAAATTTCTATCAATGAAGCAGTCGCATGAACTAGTCGGTGACTCGGCGGTGGCTGAGTAGGTGGGTCCTCATGGAATGAAGGGATATCATCAACAATATCCTTAGGGTCATCCTCATCGATGGCCCGTGCTAGTCAGTATTGAGGAGGATCGAACTTACGACGACGCTTTATCATCTTCATATGGAGTATACTTTGGATGCCCTATGAAGACATATGGCTGATAGGTGTGAGCGATGAAGACTGTGCCGATGTGTTCAGGAGCCCAAAGTATTGAGCTAGGTGAGTCACATATGGGCCAATGCTGATGACCCCCTTTTGGTGTTGTTCTGTCTGATGGTGAAAGGCAAGGGTGATGAAGTATGCGAGATCGAAAATATGTCCTTGCCTCATACTCCATAGAAAGTATGCATCGTGAGTGTTAACGATGCCGGTGCTCTCTCGCTGACCTGTTAAGGTGTGGGCTAAAAGGGCATGGAAGTATTGCAATGTCGATAAGAGAGCCGATACTTTGGAGCGGCTGGGATCATAGATGCCGATAGCAGGCATGAGGACTGCCCAACAAGAGGAATGTACATAATAGATGTGACGATAGAGATGAGAAAAATTGTTGTCCTCCATAAATTTTTCTGTATAAAGTCTCATAGCCACTCGAATTCTAGGACACTCAATTGTCACACCAGATTACCGAGACAGAATTGGACTATCCTTGGGTCGTCGTACTCCGCCATAATCGATTGCAACTGAAACATTGAATAAAGTTCCAAAGTGAGTTCCAGGTACGTCGACTCGATAATGTCAAAGAAGCGGTCCAACGGAGTAGTAGCGAGGAGGGCTCAAACTGAATCAGCTAGGCGGACCTGCTTTAATGCAGCTCAATCGATACAACGGCCCATACCAAGAGGCCGAGTTTAAAACAATTCCTCCTAAGGTCCTGGTGAAAATTGGAGGAATGGATGGTGTATCTAAGTGGTGGGACCCAAGGAGGTCGCACCTGATCCCTTTCGCTTTTTAGAAGCAAGGACGGTAATTTTCTTGCATCTTGTGTTCATCATAGTTTCCTACGAAAGTAATCACATGACTTGAATCAACATAGTAACCAAACGAATAAGAACAACCATCCAAATGCAACTTAGTCAGGCAGACGAAATAAGTAGAATCATAATACCCAAAAAAAAACTAACTAATTGAATACTAAATATATAAGTAAACTACGAATTTACTCAACAAAACAAATGGCCCTAAAATCTATGTAGCATATTACGAGTGTCCAAAGTTTACTGAATCAATAATTAAGGAATAATCACAAAAGCATTAAAGCAATAGTAATAATAAATCAGTCAAATAAGAAAAAGATAAAACAATGATAAAAAACTGTGAGTAATAATAATAATAATCAACATAATAGGGATGATTAAAATAATATAAATGAGTTAGAGGTGCGAGAGAGGAAACCGAGAGTGGTGGTTGGTAGTGGGGCGCGGAGGCATGCAATGGCGTTTGGTAGTCAGAGGGGAAAGAGAAAAAGAGAAAAAAAAACAGAGAGGGAGAAGGAGGAAAGAAGAGAAAAGGAAAAGAAAGGGGAAGGAAAAATAGAAAAGGAGAATGGGGTTGATTGAAGAAGATGGAGGAATAGTGAAGGGTGAATGTGAGTTTTTATATGAATGGGGAGAAATTAGGGTTAGGGGAGGGGAATAAAAGGAGGTCACGGTTGTGTAAGCCCCGTTTTGCCCGTGTTTTTCGTGAAATTTTAAGTCAGTGTTACACACGGTCCCTTAGACATGCCCGTGTCCCTAGACCATGTGGTGCGCACGGCCGTGTCGGACGGCCATGTGCATGTTCGCTCTCTTCTCCCATGCCCGTGTTAGGTACACTACGCCTGTGTTTATGACTTGTGCTTATGGTCTGATGATTTAAGTTAGTATCGCACACGGCCTGTGGACACACCCATGTGTCTAGGCCGTGTGACCTACACAGTCGCATTGCATGGCCATGTGGTGATTCATTTGCTTCTCCCACGTCTGTAGTAGGTCCAACACGCTCGTGTCTAGTAATTAGGATTGCGCACGGCAGTGGCATCAGCCCGTATTGTATTCTGACTTGTTGAAATTTTCAGTTGTTTGTGTAAGTTCCCACACGGCCTCAAGCACGACCATGTTCATGACCGTCTGACTTTCACGACTGCCTAGCACGGCCGTGGTGATTTAACGCATGTCGTGCCTCTGCTGATGTTTTAGAGAATTAAAGTGTAGTTTCACCAGGGTCTGGAAAACGCCCGTGTCCTTTAGCCGTGTGGTGCACACGGCCGTATCGTACGACCGTGGCTATTTATCGCAGCCCATGTGTTATCCTGTCTTGGGGAAAATTTTTGTTATGTTTTAGCACGACCATGGACATGCCCATGTCTCCTATCCGTGGTGAGCCCACGGCCTAAGGCACGTCCGTGTGCTAGGCCGTGTGTGCCAAGAAGACCTGCAGTTCAATTATATAAAAAAAATAAAAAAATAAACTAAAGTTACTTAGTGGGGTTAGTGTTCGAGTTGCCTCCCGATGAGCGCTTATTTAGAGTCTAAGCTCGACTTTACCTTGTGAGTATGTTTAGGAAAGTTCGCGGAGCTATAGCTCCTCTCCATTGTCTTTAAAATCCTCACTGTTATAAAGTTTAAAATGGTGTCCATTTACCTTGAAAATGCATTGGGTTGGGTGACTTGCCTCTACCGTGCCCTATAGAAAGACGGTTTGGACTACGAAAGGACCTAACCATCGTGATTTAAGCTTCCCAAGAAACAATTTGAGCCTTGAGTTATACAGCAGGACAAGATCTCCAACTTCAAATTGCTTTTGTTGCTTTAAACAAGCATCATGACAGCGCTTCATCGCTTCCTTATATAATCGTGAGTTCTCATATGCATTAGCTCTCCATTCATCTAACTCGTTTAACTGCATCAATCTTTTTGCACCTGCGAGTTTGGGATCAAAGTTCAAAAATTTTATAGCCCAGAATGCTTTATGTTCTAGTTCAAATGGTAAATGACAACTCTTCCCATAAACAAGTCTGTAAGGAGATGTTCCTATGGGTGTCTTAAAAGTAGTTCTATAGACCCATAAAGCACCATTTATTTTTTTTACCCAATCCTTCCTGTTTGACTTTACAGTCTTTTCTAGGATACGTTTAAGCTCTCGGTTTGCGACTTCGACTTGTCCACTAGTTTGAGGATGGTAAGAGGTAGTTGTTCTATGGTAAACTCTATATTTCTTAAGGGTTTTATCAAATTGAGCATTACAAAAATGAGTACCCCTATCACTAATAATTGTTCTAGGTGTTCCAAATTGAGAGAAGAGTTTCTTAAGGAACCTTACCACCACTCTAGCATCATTAGTAAGTAAGGCTTGGGCTTCCACCCATTTAGACATATAATCAACGGCTACTAAGATATATTTATTCCCAAATGAGCAAGGGAATTGACCCATGAAGTCAATACCCCATACATTAAATATTTCACATGTAAGCATGTACGTTTGAGGCATTTCGTCACGTTTAAAGATATTACCTGTTCGTTGGCATTTATCACAAGAAGTAACATACCTGTTGGCGTTTTTGAATAGTGTGGGCCAATAAAAACCTGATTCGAGTGTTTTATATGCGATTCTAGTACCACTGTAATATCCTCCAGTCGGTCTTGAGTGGCAATGTTCCAAGATTCTAATTGCTTCTGACTTCGTAACACATCTTCTAATGGCTTGATCTGCACATATACGAAAAAGAAAAGGATCTTCCCAAAACTAGTTTTTCACATTAGTAAAGAAACATTTCTTTTGTTGATGTGTCAACCCTTTTGGTGTAACGTTAGCAGCTAAATAATTTGCAATATCTGTGAACCAAGGTTCCTCGGAGTCAGATATAGCAAAGAGTTGTTCTTCAGGGAACGAGTCATTTATCTCATGTTCATCAAGCTCCTTGAGATGTGAGTTTTCTAATCTAGATAGATAATCTGCTGTAAGATTTTCTGCTCCCTTCTTATCTTAAATTTCTAAATCGAATTCATGCAACAATAAAATCCATCTTATTAGTCGAGGTTTTGCATCTATTTTAGTAATGAGGTATCGAAGAGCTGAATGGTCAGTGTAAACGACAACTTTAAATAATATTAAATATGGTCTAAATTTATCGAATGCAAAAACCACAGCCAACAATTCTTTCCCAGTAGTCATATAATTTTCTTATGCGGCTGTCAAAGTTTTGCTAGCATAATAGATCGGTTGAAAGTACTTGTCTTTCTGCTGTCTAAGAACCACACCCACTGCAAAATCACTTGCATCACATATTAGTTCAGAGGGTAAATTCCAATCAGATGCAACTATAATTGGAGCACTAATTAATTTATCTTTAAGAGTATTAAATGCTTCTAAACATTCTTGACTGAAATTGAAAGGCACATATTTTTCTAGTAAATTCGTTAAAGGCTTAGCTATTTTAGAAAAATCTTTAATAAATCTTCTATAAAATCCAGCATGACCCAAAAAGCTTCGAATAGCCTTAACTGAACTAGGGAGAGGTAATTTCTCAATAGTTTCAACTTTCTCTTTGTCAACCTCGATTCCCTTGCTAGAAATTTTGTAGCCTAACACAACCCCTTCACGAACCATGAAGTGACATTTTTCCCAATTCAGTACAAGGTTTGTTTCCTCATATCTCATTAGAACTCATTTTAAATTTTCAAGGCAAAGATAGAAAGAGTTACCAAATACCGAGAAGTCATCCATAAATACCTCCATAATGTCTTCCATGATTCATCAAAAATGGCT
Source organism: Gossypium arboreum (assembly GCF_025698485.1). NCBI lineage: Eukaryota > Viridiplantae > Streptophyta > Magnoliopsida > Malvales > Malvaceae > Gossypium > Gossypium arboreum. The sequence continues at coordinate 14,803,190 of NC_069077.1, forward strand.
AACATGCATCGCTGAAAAGTAGTAGGAGCATTACATAATCCAAAAGGCATTCATCAATAAGCAAACGTACCATATGGACATGTAAATGTCGTTTTCTCTTGGTCCTCAGGAGATATTTGGATTTGGAAATAACCAGAGAGTCCATCTAGGAAGCAATAATACATATGCCCAGATAATCTTTCCAACATCTGATCAATGAATGGTAAGGGGAAGTGATCTTTTCTTGTGGCATCGTTCAATTTCCTATAGTCAATGCAAACTCTCCATCCGTGACTGTTCGAGTTGGAATTAATTCGTTCTTCTTATTGGCCATAACATCATGGCTCCTTTCTTAGGAACAACCTGCACAGGGCTCACCTAAGAACTATCAGAAATAGGATAAATAATTCTAGTATCTAGAAGTTTAATTACTTCGGATTTTACAACTTTTTTCATGTTAGAATTCAGTCGCCTTTGAGCTTGACACAAGTTTTATATTCATCTTCCATTAAAATTTTATGTGTGTAAAAAGAAGGGCTGATCCCTCTTATATCAGAAATCTTCCAAGCTGTGGCTCTTTTATGCTCCTTCAACACTTGAAGTAACTCGTCTTTTTTAGTTGGCTGTAAATCTGAAGCAATAATCACTGGTAATATGGAATTATTTCCAAGAAACGCATATTCTAAGTGATTTGGTAGTTGCTTTAATTCTAATTTTAGGATGTTCTTCAACAGAGGGTTTTAATTTTAATTCATTGTTTACCTCGATACCCTCATAGCTCTTCTGTCTCAGTGAAGGTTCATTAAAATTTAGTTCAGCTTTTACCTTACCTATCACAGAATCATCATCATTTACCTCTTCTTCTTGAGCAAGACACAGTTCCAACATGTCCTTATATACGATTTCCTGTAAAGAATCTTGAGTAGCATGATCAATAGAATCAATAAAATAACAGAAGTCATCTTATTCCCTAGAAAATCTCATGGTATCATAAATTTTAAAAATAATCTCTTCGTCACCTACCCTAAGCACAAGTTTATCGTCACTCATATCAATAACAGCTCTAGTAGTGGCTAAAAATGGGTGACCTAAAATTAAAGGCACCTCAACATCCTCATCCATGTCAAGCACAACAAAATCAATAGGGAATATGAATTTATCTACTTTTACAAGTACATCCTCGATAATACCCCTAGGATATTTAACAGATTTGTCAGCTAGTTGAATACTCATCCTAGTAGGTTTTGGCTCCTCAAGGCCAAGTTGCTTGAACATTTTGTAGGGCATCAAATTAATGCTAGCGCCTAAATCAACTAGTGCCTTCTCAACATTTAAACTACCAATTAAGTAGGGAATAGTAAAACTTCCTGGATCCTTCAGTTTGGTTGGCAGTTTATTTTGGAGTATGGCCTAGCATCCTCGTTGAGTTCCACTGTAGACAATTCTTCAAACTTCCTTTTATTTATTAGAAGCTCCTTCAAAAATTTTGCATATGTAGGCGTCTGTGAGATAGCTTCAACAAAAGGTAAGTTAATATGTAACTGTTTAAAAATTTCTAGAAATTTACCGAATTGTGCATCAATGCAGAATTTCTTCAACTTTGCTGGGTACGGGATTGGTGGGTTATATTCCCTCAACGCTGATTTTTATTATTTTCGGGTTTTACCTCATCATTTTCTTTTCTGTCAGCTTCTGGTGGCAGCTTCTTTTTATATTCAACTAACACTTTCCCACTCCTTAATGTAACTGCTTTCACATGCTCTTTTGGATTGGGTTCGATGTTTCTAGGTAGACTCCCTGGTGGTCTATCTGAAATTATCTTAGCCAGTTGTCCTATTTGATTCTCGAGCCCTTGAATTGCTGCTTGCTAATTTTTAAGTGCAGTTCAATGTTCTCAAAATGGGTCTCTGCTACTGAAATAAACTTTGTCATCATTTCCTCAAGGTTTGACTTTTTCTCTTGCTGGTAAGGTTGTTGGAAGCTTGGAGAGGGTGGTGGTCTTTGATTCCCTTGGCCTCCCCATGAGAAATTTGGGTGGTCCTTCCAACCTATATTGTAAGTGTTACTATAAGGATTATTTTGATGTTGAGGATTATTATCCATATAATTCATTTGCTCGTTCTCCATGTTAGGGTCGTAGGGTGGATATTCTGAATTGCTTGTTCCACCTCCACTTGCATCGCACTGCATTACTGGATGAACTTGTTTAGAACCAAGTAAACCATCAATTTTTCTATTCAAAAGTTCTACTTAATTGGAAAGCATAGCAACCGAATCGACGTTAAAAATGCCGGCTGTTTTTGTCAGTTTTGTCCTCATGACTTGCCACTGATAATTATTCAGTGACATCTCTTCTATGAACCTATAAGCCTCTTCAGGTGTCTTATTATTGATAGTTCCACCAGCAGCTACATCGATCATCTATCTAGTTGAGGGATTCAAACCGTTGCGGAAAGTTTGAACTTGTAGCCAAAGAGGTAACCCATGGTGAGGGCACCTTCTCAATAGATCCTTATATCTCTCCCATGCATCATAAAGGGTTTCTAAATCCATCTGCACAAAATAAGAGATATCGTTCCTCAATTTTTCCGTTTTGGCCGGCGGAAAGTATTTAAGTAAAAAATTTTCGACCATTTATTCCCAAGTAGTGATTGACCCTCGTGGTAACGAGCTCAACCATTGTTTAGCCTTATTCCTTAATGAAAAAGGAAACAACCGAAGACGAATAGCATCATCAAAAATGCCATTAATCTTAAAGGTGTCGCAGAATTCTAGAAAATTTACTAAATGAGTGTTTGAATCCTCGTCCTGCAAACCATCAAACTGAACAAACTGTTGTATCATTTGAATCGTGTTAGGTTTCAGTTTAAAATTATTTGCAGCAATAGCAGGTCTAACTATACTCGATTCAGTTCCTATTAAAGTAGGTTTAGCATAATCATACATAGTACGAGGAGCAAGATTCTGATTTACTGGGTTCGCGACAACCATAGGAGGCAGCGGATTATTTCGATTTTCAGCCATCTCCTCGGTGTTATTGGTTTCGTCCTCGTACTCTTCCTCTACGTATTGTAGGCTTCGCCATATTTCTCTTCGATTTCTGCGATCTTTGCTCTCGATTTCACTGTCAAAAAGTAAAGACCCTGACTGGTTTCTTCTAGTCATAAACTGTCAAAAACCTGTCAAGAGAAGGTGAAAGTAAAATTAATAATTAAGATAATAGAACAAAATTGAATTGCAATAAAAATAAAAAAAAAGGCTAAAGTAATAAAAATTAAGTGTTCCTAATATCTTAGTCCCCAACAACGACGCCAAAAACTTGATGGTCGCTAAACTAACTAAAAATTTGACTAAGGCAAGCGCACCTATCGAACAGTAGGATAGTTATGGTGAGACCGGAAATATAGTATCCACAAGGACTAAAAGTACTAGTAATTACTATCTTTTTATTATTTAGCCTGACAACTAAATGAATGTTTTAATTAAGACTAATTATCTAATTAACTAAAATTACGACAGAGATACAAGTTGAAAAATACTGTTTAGAAAACCGATGGAGAAGACAATAAGGAAGAATCCACCTAGACTTCACTTATTATTTCTGAATTAGACGATTTATTCACTTAACTTAATCCATAGAAATCCCTGATTTATGTTAATATCTCTCTCGAGACTAAAAACAATTGACTCTAAGTTGATTAATTGAAATCTCTTTCTAATTAAAACCCCAATTGTCGCATTAACTCGACCTATGGGTTCTCTTATTAGCTTTGACTCTAATCTGGCAGATTTATGTCGTCCTATTTCTAGGATTGCATGCAACTCAGCTTAATTATAGAGGATCTACTCTTAAACAGGGACTTTTGCTCCACTGAATAAACACATCAAACCTGAATTAATATCCTGGAATATTAAAGCAAAGATTAAAACTCATAATTAAGAATAAGAACAAGTATTTTATCATATAATTCAAATAGTAATAAGATCGGTCTTAGGTTTCATCTCCCTCAGGTATTTCGGGAATTTAGTTCATAACGATAAAGGAAAACATCTCAAATTTGGGAAAATAACAAAACATAAAGGAACCCAAAAACTTCAGTAGAAATTTAGTGGAGATCTTCAGTCTTGAAGTAAATCCTACTTCTGAGCTGATTTCGATAGCTGTTCTTCGAATATTTTCTGCTTTCTACTCTGTGTGCCCCTTGATTCCTCTTCTCGGGTGTTTTTATAGACTTTGGAATGCCCAAAATAGCCCAAAATTAGCCTTTTTTCGGAATAGAATTAGACTTGTGCTCGACAGGGACACGACTGTGTGCCACGCCTGTGTGAAGGTGCTAAGGCCGTGTGCAATTCTGACTTGGTTTAATGTCGACACAGCCATGACACACGGGCGTGTGGCATACCCGTATGTCACACGGGCGTGGGGCCTACCCGTGTGTTACACACGGGTGTGTGGATTACACGTGTAGAAGTGCCTAGGCCGTGTGAAACACTGAATTAGGCCCAATTTGTCTATTTTTGGCCCGTTTCTTGCTCTTTTTGCTATCCTAAGCTCTCCTGAGTATAAAAGATGAAATTAAAGGATTATGAGCATTAAATTCATTAAATCTTATGAAAATCCTTCCAAAAATATGCCAAGCATAGGGTAAAAATATGTATATATTATGGTTTATCAGTAAACACAAGAAATATAATATGTAAGACCATAGTTGGACTATGGCAACCCAGGTAGTTCGACGAGATGTTAAACACGAGATAGTTCGTCAGGACGATAAAAACGGGGAAATCCAATCGGATATTAAACAAGAGATTATTTGTCAAGATATTAAATACAGGGACTAAGGGATACCCAGTCAAAGTTTGGCTATAGCAATGAATAGAGGTCCATTAGGACAAGAAACCTAGAAACTGCTAGAATAAGAAAAAGGGAATCCGAGTATAACTCAAGCAGAGGATGCTAAACATTCACCAAGTGAAGGATAGCCTAATTGGGTGTAATTAACACCAAGAATACCACAAGGAAGTGAGCCAAAGACACAAGGGTGGAATGCCACTGTATGGCAACAATGAAAATAGATTAGTAGACATTTAATCGTTACCATTGGTCGTTCGACAACTAAGAGCAAGACAAACGGTTGAACAAGCCCAATTAGTAAAGTGTGAATCCGTCTCGACAAAAAGGCAGCCAAGTAGATGGTTTAGCCCTGTAATCAGAATTGAGAATGTTGAATAGGTTGAGGATAAAAGGGGAAATTAAAAAAATGTGGCAGAAATCAGGTCCAAATTATGATGGGCCATTATGGATAAGCTCACACATAAGTTCCAAGTAGAGGATGAGTCTGGCAAAGGTAAATTGTGGAAGTAAGGGAAGGTCTAGACCACATCAAAAGAAAAAAAGAAATTGTGAACATCCACGATGAATATGGAGTTTAAATCTCTCCTTAAGACTTCGTTTTGGAAGTCTTGTATTTTTTTAGATCATATCGCAAAATCTTACTAAGTTCATTTGGAACTTACAAATCATCTGCATATTGCGAGATAAAAATTCAATGTGAGAATTGAGTGGAGAGACCAAGCCAAAAAACTCCAATTATAGGAGAAGCATGGATATTGACCTAGTATATATATATAAAGGGGCACCTACAGAGGCTCCGCCTAAAGGTTTTAGTTGTCATTTTATGTTTTCGAGTCTTAATCCAGAACTTTTGCAATTTATTGGCGAAAATGAAGCTTCAAAGTTTTTTATCATGTAACAATATTAATTGAATAAGTGATTTAATTCAATAAAGAAATTTTCAATAAGTAATTCGGATTATTATGACAATCGATACCCGAACTCGACAAACGAGTCGGGCATCGGGTGTTATAATTTTTCTTAACACACACTATATATATATATATAAGTGTAACATATATAGTCATATTAGAGGACCATCAATTGTCCAATCAAGTGACTATAAAATCTTATATCTATTCACCCTGCACCATGGACATTATCAATTATTTTCTGACTATGATCAAAATCATATCTATCACCTAAATGGGTAAAATAGCATTGATTTTTCTATTTTTACACTCATGAGATTTTTTATTCATGGCTTCCAAAGTAAATTTCAAATTTTACTACATCTCAAAATTTTATTGAACCATGAGATTATAGATCATATCCAAGTCATATATAAAAAACCACATGCACCACTATAAGATTTTATACCAGAATAGTGATCTTATTATATAAGTCAATGCTTTCCACTACTCTACATTGATTAGAAAAATTAATGATACATATGACTTATTTCATTTCTAGTCAAAACCACTTCTAGTCCAAACTTTATAACATAGAATAAAATATATGTAATCATATATAAAACTCATTTAGCTTATGGTTATTTGACAAAACAACAACCAAAATTATTTATATTATATGATCATCTACAAACTTTCATTTTAGCAATGAAAATGATGTCTCATCAATATCATCCAGATTCTAATTACTAATATCATAATTTAAATAAATAAATAATATCATATCTCAAATTGAATATACCTCATAAAAAAGAACGAATGCCTTTGTACTAAAAAATTCACTCACAAATTGGATGGAATGAATTAAATTAATTCAACTCTAACCAAATATCTATATATAATGTACCAATAAGTACATAAGTGCCTCTCTCATACCTTTTCATATTTGGAAGTTTACTAAATAGATATGGTTATTTGGACTTCAAATCATCGAACAAACATATGTTTTCGGCTTAAGACACCAACTGAAACATTATTAACTTTCTTTCTCATTTTCATGATATATAATATATTATATAATTCTATATCAATTATAATCATACATATTAAAATGTCATGCATACAATTTTTTCAAGTAATTGATGCATAAGATACTCACATTTTTTGCATAACGCAATTTAATAAACACATAATAATTGAAATCTAATTCATGCAACATAAGTAAAATAATAAATTTAACATACTTTTTAGTCTCAATAAATATTTTTTTAAATCAAAATATGACGTGATATGATCCTCATAGGACCATGTCTATAATATCAAGTGAATGTGTGGTAAACAAACACACGACTTCATGCCAAAAAGACGTAGATTGAGGAGAAAAAAGATTAAAATTGGGCTTAACATCTCATTGCAGAATCAAAAAAAGTGTGGGAGAGATGAGTAATTTGGCAATGAATTCGTAGATTTCTTAGTTAACAAAAAAGCAGGGGACGAAAACAAGTTCCATGCTTATTTAGTCAAGTCATGGATCATCAATGCTTTCCAATTAATTTTCCTTTTTCTTGATGCATCAATCATTCATTCACTGCAGCAAAAGATAATGGGTTGCTATTATTTAACGGCGGCGTTCATAAAGTAAAGAAAATATTGTGGAGAAAAGCTGATGACACAACTTAAAGGTAATTAAACCTTATCTTTATCCACAATTTTTAACATTATGTACTCAATTGTATCAACAATGCTTCGTACAAGTAGGAAGTATAAGACTACGTCAATAATTGGTGAGTGATGAGTTAATGACAGCCGTTGGAAAAAGGGTCTTTAATTGGAGTGACACCATTTCTCTTTGTTTTTGAGGGGCATGGTTTAGTCGTCTGTCATTTTCAATCTTGCAGAAATCCACTCTCTTTTGCTCAAGATTATTAATAGCTTTAATCAGATTCTTTGTGGAAAATATCAGTAACAAGCTAACAACACTTTCCCATTATAAAACTTCTCTTGTATGTGAAGACCAGAAATACACCAAAACATCACTCTTTTGCAGAATCAAGAAGGCTCCCATGGATCAACGGTTGCTCAAGGCTGCTAGATCAGGTGATATTAACGTAATCAAGCAACTTTCCGATGCGGAAGGCAGTATCCTAAGTGGAACAACGCCTCAAGGGAACACCGCTCTTCACATGGCTGCAAGATTCGGGCATGAGAATTTGGTACAAGAGATAATGAAGAGGCAACCTAGCCTTGTTCTCAAGAGTAACCTCAAAGGTGAGACCCCCGTTCATGTTGCAGCCAGGGGTGGACATTGGCGAATCGTTCTACTATTCAGAGACTCTGGCTCAAATGGTGTTTACATTGCGAGAGTCAGAGATAATTATGGTAACACACCCTTACATTGTGCTGTGAGAAATGATCATTATCTGGTGGTCTGGAGATTGGCAGATAAAGACCGAGAATCGTTGCTGTTGGTTAATCATTCCGGGGAATCTCCGTTGTCTATTGCTATTGATCTCAAGTTAGCAGTCACCGCCGAGGCAATCATCGGTTTAAATCGGTCCACTCTCGAGTACAGAGGACCCAACGGCCAAACCCCTTTGCATTGTGCTGTCATAAGACGTGATTTACGTAAGGCTTTGATTCCTAACAGTCTTGATTATTATATAGCATGCTTTTTTTGTTCATATTTAATTCCTATGGTATGAAAACAGATATCATGCGGAAAATACACATAAGGAAACCAAAACTCATAAAAATGCAAGATGAAAAGCAGAGGACACCCCTTCATTATGCTGCAGCCTTGGGTGAATATGAGATAATCAAGTTATTGCTTGAATGGGATATTTCAGCTGCATATCAAGGTGATGACAATCAACAAATACCTCTCCATTTGGCTGCTGAGAATGGCCAAGTAAACTTGTTAAAGATATTGCTGGATCCATGCCCGGACACAATCGAGTTAATGGATCATGAGCAACAAAATATCCTCCACTTTGCAGCCAAAAATGGAAACATTGATGCTGTCTCATTTATATTGAAGTTGCCTGAAATGGAAGACTTGGTTAACGCTGCTGATATGAATGGAAATACTCCATTGCACCTTGCAGCCAAGAATTTCCACAGCAGCATTGTTTACATTCTAACAAGGAATTCAAAGGTTGATATTAGGGCAATCAATAAATCGAATGAGACTGCTCTAGCTGTCGTGCAATCATCGGATGACCATGGAATGGAACTACAAAAGGTAAACATAAATCTAATCCTATTGTTACATGTTACGCATACTAGATTATACTTATGCTCCTTCCTCGTACTGCAGCACTTGACATTGAAGGCACTAAAGAGATCTTATGCAAAGAGGGCCGTTAATCCCAAAGATGTTGTTGATAATGTACAATTCAGTTATGATGAAGTAGAAAAAGTAGGGGAAAGAGGGGGTAAGAAAAGCAGAGAAATGGCTCAAATAATCTCAGTGATGGCAACACTAATAGCTACATTCACATTCACTGCTGCATTCACTATTCCTGGAGGGTTTATCAGTGATGGTCCAGATGAGGGTATGGCAATATTGATTAAGAAATCAGCTTTCAAAGCATTTGTCATCACTGATACCATTGCCATGACTTCGTCCATGACTGCTGCAGTTATGGTTTTCTGGTCATCATCACGCCGCAGTAGCGAGTCGTTTATGGACTCACTCCCTTTTGCTATCGGGTTGACATGGATCGCACTTGTGGCAATGGCATTAGCATTTGTTACTGGCTTGTTTGTTGTGTTGTCTAAGAACCTATGGCTTGGTATAGTGGTTTGTGTGATCGGTTGTGCTGCACCTGCCATGCTTTACATATTTGCACCACTGTTCCTTCTTGTGTTTGATCGATTGTCCTCCGCTCGTGCTCGTCGACGGAATATTGTTGAAGATAACCCATTTTTGTTTGTTTTCCGATTGGCAAAGATGATATCTTAAATGGGTTCTTTTTCATTTTTTTTAACTTGAACTTGTAAAAAAAGCTGTAAATTTGAGGACTTACCACTTTTTCTTTGTCTAAAGTAACTGTGGAAATGCTTTGAGCTTCTAGTTTCTTGTTCCTGAATTGAACCTGGATCGAGCCATTTGAACATGTAAAAAGAGGCAGATTTACGGACCAAAAAAGAAAATGGATTCAGGTAGGGAAGGATCGGGGGATTGAACTTGACGTGAACCAAACACGCAACCTTCTGATCTGGAGTCAGACGAGCTAGCATTGCGCCACAAATCCCCTGTTAATAAGGTGCTCCATTTATATTATTTTACTCTCAATAACTTAAATAATGCAAACTTATTAGAATCCACATTGAGCATATATGGTGGTTAAGACATCACAATCTTGGCTCATTTTTCCAACCCTAAGTCGCTCAGTGGGGGTGGAGAGGTTCAAGTTTGGAACCCCCTACGTCCTTTTCCAACAGCTACAATTTACCACTGTATTTATCTGGTTGCAACCAGTTGCTAAAATGGGATCTGTCGGCACGAAACAGATAAGGAGAAGAAAAAATTATAGATGAAATTCTTGAATAACCAAGGAAAAAAAAGTTGCTGAATGTTCAAATGGAATAAAAATTAAAGAAGAAGAAAAACATGGGCCCTTCATTAGTATTGAGTTTGGAAGTCCAAGAATATTTTTAGTTCAGTATACAAATCTAATCCAAATTATCAATTAATATATGTTGGATAATAATTAATCCTTGCATAACCAAACATGAATTCTCACATCAGTGACCAAGCAAGAAGGCTAGCAGTGCTCCACCTTCTTAAAAAGAAAACTTTTTTATTTAGATTTTTTTTATAATTTTAAAAATTTTAAATTAGTAATAATAAAATTACATTTCACCCCTAAAAATAATAAAATTTTAATTTAATTTTCTAAAATTATAAAAATATAAAATATTAAAATTTATTATCATAAAAATAAATTTATTTTGGTTTCCCCCTTGTATCCTTCTTTTCAAGTCTTGAATTTAAGCAAAACAAGTAGACATGCACCGTACCTAAGTCCAAGCAATCTAGCACCATACCCGAGTCCAAGCAACACAGGTATTAATTTAGATTGTACTTTGAATGAAAACCAGCATCACCAAACCCACATTTCAAAAATCACAATCACAGACTAATTGATAAGAGTATCAAACTAGGAGAGAAGTTACAGAGCTCCTTCTGGGGGAAAGGTTATTTATGATAGTACTTAAAACACACCCGTTTGCATACACAAGACCTTGATTAAAACAAAAAAGCTTAATATGCATAATCTCAATAGAATGAAGGTTGAGCAGTTGACTGGCTTATGCTATAGAACTTGTTGGTGTTGAGAGGAAGGAACACACAAGTTTAGCAGAATCTTTAGCAGCAAGGCTCGTGACTTGCAGAAGAAACAAGCAACAAATTGAACAAAAATAAAGCAAAGAAAGAAAAATGGAGAGTGTATATGGAAGAATTCTGATGAATTTTATTCATACATTCAATATTGGCATAATGCCATTACATATATCAAGCATAAGTCAAACGCTACAAGCAAATTTTACCTAAACTATCACCTAACACCACTATAACTCATTGAAACTTGGTAAATTAACTTGTACAACAAAACAAAGCTGATTTTCAACTCAATCACTACCTAATTACATCAGTCATCAAACTAACATAGTTCAAAACAAACAAGATTACATTACACCAACAAAATGAATCAAAAAGAACTAAATGACAGCAGCTTCACTTGGTTCTACTGTCTTACATGGCTCGGTGCGCTTAGCCAGCTCCTTGGTGCTGCATGCTGACCAACCTTCAACACTCCTCCTTGGTTAGCATGTTGCATACTCCCATTTCAGCTCTCAAGTGAAGGAATCGACTCACACTAAGGGCTTTTGTAAAACTATCAGCAAGTTGCTCCTCTGAACTGTAATGAATCAGTTTCACCTCATGTGCTTGCTCCATTTCTCTCACAACATGAAGCTTAATGCTGAAATGTTTTGTCCTACCATGAAAAACCGGATTCTTTGCAATTGCAACAGCAGTTTGGTTGCCACAATAGATCTATGTTGCTCCCTCTTGATGTAGATTCAAGTCAGCTAAGATCTTTCTTAGCCATATGGTTTGGTTCACAGCCTCAGCAGCTGCTACATATTCAGCTTCAGCAGTTGACTGAACAACCACACTTTGTTTCTTCGAACTCCAACAGAAGATGGCCGGACCAAAGGTGAAGGCATACCCTGAAGTACTCTTCATGTCATCTTTTGAACTAGCCCAGTCACTATCAGTATATCCAACTAATCTTAGCTTTTCAGTCTTGCTATATAGCATTCCATAACTTAGGGTACCTTTGATGTACCTGAGCACTCTTTTTGCTGCTCGAAAATGGTCCTCATTACAACAATGCATAAACCTTGAGAGCAAACTCACAGCAAACATAATATTTGGTCTGGTGGCAGTTAAATACAGCAAACATCCAACTAGACTTCTATAGGTTGTCTCACAAACCTTGTCAGAATTACTTTGACTTGTTAATTTCTCTCTAACAACAACTAGTGTACTTGTTGCTTTGTAATTCTGCATTGAGAACTTGTTCAAGATCTTCATAGCAAATGCTTTCTGGCTTAGAAAGAGTCCCTCTTGAGTTTGTGACACCTCCATGCCAAGAAAATATGAATTTTTTCCCAGATCAAACATTTCAAACTTCAATTCCATTTTAGCCTTGAAATCTGCCGGCATTGTTTGATCTCCTCCTGTCATTAGTAGATCATCAACATATAGGGACACTATAAGCTGAGTTTCAGCTCTCTCTTTCTTAACATACAAAGTAGGCTCACTGATACTCCTCTCAAATCCAATGCTAGCTAGGTAACCATCAATTCAGTTGTACCAAGCTCTAGGTGCTTATTTTAGGCTATATAAGGCTTTCTTCAGCCTATACACCATGTGTTCTTTATCAGCTACTTCAAAACCTTGAGGTTGCTCAATATATATCTCTTTTTTTAAAAAACCATTAAGAAAAGCAGACTTCACATCGAGCTGATAGATCTTCCAATGCATCTGTGCTGCTAAGGCAACCAGTAATCTGATGGTGTCTAGCTTGGCCACTAGTGCAAATGTCTCCAGGTAGTCTAGACCATACTTCTGGCTAAACCCCTTTACAACTAGCCTTGCTTTGAGTTTGTTTAAGCTCCCATCAGCATTATGCTTGGCTCGATAGACCCATTTTACCCCAATGACCTTCCTGTTGGCTGGTCTTGCAACTAACTCCCATGTTTGGTTCTTCTCAATCATGGCAATCTCATCAGCCATAGCTTGTTTCTAGCCTTGATGTGCCTCAAGCTCTTCAAAACTGCTTGGTTCAACTGTAGCTACTTGTGCTCTCTCATAAATTTCAGCCAATGGTCTAGTACCCCTAACTGGTTCATCATCAATGTCCATTTTTGGACCATTTTTATCAGCCTTAGTCTGATCAACCACAAGTTCTTTGGTAACAGTCTCTGGTTCATTTTTGTCCCAATTCCAGCATGCTTTCTCATTAAACACAATATCTCTGCTGACTATGACTTTGTTTGCAAGATGATCCAAGATCCTATAGCCCTTTTAACTGTGTTGTAGCCTACAAGAATTCCAGGATATGCTTTCTTGGCCAATTTATCCCTCTTCACAGCTAGGACATGTACATAGCATATGCAGCCAAAGACTTTCAAATGAGCCAGTGATGGCTTGAACCCGAACCAAGCCTCAAAAGGTGTTTTGTGAGCTAAAGCCTTGGTTAGAAGTTTGTTTTGAATGTAAACTATTGTGTTGACTGCTTCAGCCCACAAGTTTTTGGGCAAATTCTTCTTAAACATTAAACATCTGGCCATATCCATCAAACTATTGTTCTTTCTTTCACTTACACCATTCTGTTGAGGTGTGTAAGTGTTGGTGAGCTGATGTTTGATTCCTGCTTCATCACAGTAAGCTTGAAATTGAGCTGAGGTGTACTCAATCCCATTATCAAACCTTAGGGTCTTAAGCTTGCAGCCAGTTTCTGTCTCAGCAGTAGTCTTGAACTTCTAGAACACTGAGGACACTTCTGATTTGTGTTTCAAGAAGTAAATCCAGCAGTATCTTGAATAATCATCAATAAACAGGATGAAATACTTACTTCCATTCTATGATTCAGTGTTCATAGGGCCATACACATCAGTGTACACGAGCTGACACTTTTTTGATGCTCTCCAGGCCTTGTTTAAGGGTAATGGTAGTCTGGCCTGTTTTCCTAGCTGACACACTTCACAGACTTCATCATTTTCAACCGAACCAGTGAAATTTTCAGCCAAATCTTTTCTGACCAACTGAGCCATGGACCTGAAGTTGGCATGACCAAGTCTTTAATACCAAAACTTGGATTCATCCAAAGAAACAGCATAGGCACTGTCTAGGCCTTTGTTCTAGTCAACAACAAAGCTTTTATTTTTCATGGCCACTGTCATGAGCATGGATCCACTTGGATCACTGATTTTGCACTCACTGCCTTTGAACACAACTGAATAGCCCTTATCTAGCAACTGAGCTATGCTGAGTAGGTTTCTATCAATTTCAAGTACCAAAAGAACATTTGAAATGAGTTTGTTACCTGTAGGAGTCCAAATCAGGACATCTCTTTTACATTCAGCCTTGATAAAATGACCATTTCCAACTTTAACTTTAATTTTGCAGCCTCTGTCCAATGACTTAAAAATAGAAGCATCTGGTGTCATGTGCTTGGTGCAGCCACTGTCTATAAGCCACCCATTTGAGACCTTCTCTTGAGTAGCTAAGCAATAGCCTACAAAGACTTGCTCCTTATGGTAGCTGCCTTCTTCAACTACCCGAGCTTCAGCCCTTGGTTGCTGTTGGTTCTGCCTTGGTCTTCCCTTCTCTTTTAAACCTTTTCAACATGGCCAATCTTTTTACAGTATTGGCACTGCACATCTGGCCTAAACCAGCATTTGGCCTCTAGATGACCAGGCCTCTTGCAATGCCTGCATGGTCTATCCCATCTTCTTGAAGAATCTGACTTTGGCTTGTCTTTCCAAGTCTTCTTGCCTTTGTTGATAGAAGAGCTTGAGGCAGGCTTGGTTTTGGCTTGGAAGGCACCTTCTTGGTGCTCCTCGAGCCTACTGGCTCTTCTTTGCTCTTATGCATAGAGAGCATTGATCAGCTCTGTCAAAGAGATGATGGTCAGGTCCCTTGAGTCCTCGAGGGAGGATATTTTTGCCTCATACCTCTCAGGTAAGGCAAAGATCACTTTCTCCACTATCCTTGCTTCACTGAACTGCTCTCCAAGGAGCCTTATGTTGTTTACCACAGACATAATTCTGTCTGAGTACTGCTTGACAGTTTCTTCCTCCTTCATTTTGAAGTTCTCGAAGTCCCTTCTCAAGTTCAGAAGCTGTTGTTGCCTTGTTCTCTCAGTCCCTTGAAACTCCTCCTTCAATCTGTCCCAGGCCTACTTTGGTATCTCACAGGCCATGATCCTTGTGAAGATCACATCTGACACATAGTTCTGAATGTAGGACATGGCTTTGTGCCTCTTGGTCCTTTCATCAGCATGCTGCCTAATCTGAGCCACTGTTGGGTGCTGGTTCAACATCAGAGTTGACCACCTCCCATAGGTCGAATGCCTACAGGTAAGTCTTCATCTTGACTATCCAAATGTGAAACCCTTCACCATTGAAAACTGGTAGTGTTGCAGGAGAAAAGCCTGATGAAGCCATCGATTTTGAAGGTATACAATGACAGGTCTACTATGACAAAAGCTCTAGATAGCAATTGTTGGTGTTGAGAGGAAGGAACGCACAAGTTTAGCAGAATCTTTAGCAGCAAGGCTCGTGACTTGTAAAAGAAACAAGCAACAATTTGAACAAAAATAAAGCAAAAAAAGAAAAATGGATAGTGTATATAGAAGAATTTTAATGAATTTTATTCATTCATTCAATATTGGCATAATGCCATTACATATATCAAGCATAAGTCAAACACTAGAAGCAAATTTTACCTAAACTATCACCTAACACCACTATAACTTATTGAAACTTGGTAAATTAACTTGTACAACAAAACAAAGCTGATTTTCAGCTCAATCACTACCTAATTACATCAATCATCAAACTAACATAATTCAAAACAAACAAGATTACATTACACCAACAAAATGAATCAAAAAGAACTAAATGATAGCAGCTTCACTTGGCTCTGTTGTCTTGCATGGCTCGGTGCGCTAGCTCCTTGGTGCTGCATGCTAACCAACCTTTAACAGAACTACTAATTAACTCTGCTCATATTCAGAATTTCATTAGCAGCCTTCAGCCTTCTCTTCCTCAATCTCTCTGATATAGCAAAGGCTAGCTCTAATGATTGAGGTACATTTAACCTAGGGTTACAATGTGTGTGATTCCAAGAGTTCAAGTCGTCAAATGTCACGGTCTTTGATCCTCCCACGCAGTCTGTTACGTTCTGTCCCATCATATCTAGGTGAACTCCTCCAGGATAGCTTCCTTCTTGTTCATGAACATCGAATAATGCCCTCAACTCGGCCTAATAGCAATGAAAAGCAGGACAAAAACATATCTCATTTCGGCTTCATAATGGTCCAGAAAAGTGCTTGCTAAAATATGCAAGTTTAAGAATTCTTACCCTGGTTGAATCGAACGGATGTGTTTTCAAACCACATGGATCTTTAATTGTGTTTCCATGCATGGGATCACTTACCCAGGTGACAATAAGCCCAGCTTGGTGCACAGCCCTAATAAGATGTGGAGGCTTTATCCGCATGTTATCAGATTCCATTCGGGTGATTATTGACAGTCTTCCGAGTTTGTTCTGAGGGTTCAGACTTTCGCACAATTTTACGAGTTCCTTTGGGTCCTTCTTATCACTCACCAACGTGATCCATAGAGATATCAGGAACAAAAAAAGTACTATTCCAATATAACAAACTAAAACTATGTCAAGCTTTTTCTCCCTCACGTCTCCGATTAAGACAAAAAGGAAAAAGAAAAACCATTATTAGGTTTGCCAAACTTGAAATGACATGCACTTGAGCTTCACCCATGCAAACCCATTATTAAAGTTTTACAATAATGAAATCGTCAAATTACTTGTCTTCTAATTTCTTACAGTTCAACATTTTGACGCCGTAAACTAGAAAGCATAGACCATATAAACCTAGAGTTGCATAGTTCATATCCAAATAGGAATGGTTTGGCCATCTCAATCACTTCATATGAACTATGACATTCTAGAGCAAAGAATGATGCCACAAGAGCGTCAAAACTATCACATGCTACTAACCATTCTTAGTATCACAGGCTTGCTACCTTTCCAACAAATGTTTTAATTCAATTAAAAAATGATTTTCTATTAGAGTCAAATTTAAGTTCTTTAACTGACATCAAATTTCCATTTTAATACAATGAAGCAAAAGTATTTTAGCAAAGCTTATAAACAATTGGAAATTAATGCCTTTTGGAGTCTAAAGAAATCTAATACTTCATATTTTACGTCTAATTATTTTAATATGTATTAAATAAACATTTTCATGCAAACCAAATGTGCCTTTTAACATTTTAAGTAAGCTTTAGTGCATTAAGTAATTTTCCCATTCTTTTAGGTGATGTTTGATAAACTAATAAATTAAGTATTGAATTTACGATATAAAATCAGCTTGGTATATAACTTAAAATTAAATATTAAGTATAATTAGATTGCCTTTTAAACATTAATCTCAATTATAGGTTCTTACCATATTTATTTTTTTATACAATGCCTAAAACTACTCATAGCCTCTCTATAACCCTTAAATAGGAGATAATACGCTTCAACACACTCGAACTCATATCCTCCTACACCGACAAAAATATCGGTGTCAATCAAATTAAGACTCAATCGATAAAAAAAATAAAATAAAATAAAATAATTAAATTTATTCTAATAAGTAAGTGGTCCCTAAATGAATTATTAGTTTTCCACACTTTTCTTTTTAGAAATTGAGCTTAGTTTTAATGTATTAAATATTTTTCCCAACTTTTAATGTAATATTCTCATGGTTTAAATAACTTGATTTCTTAAAAGTTTCAATGGTTTAAATACCCTGATTTCTTAAAAAGTTTTAATGGTTCAAATAACTTTTATACCACATTTGCTTGGAATATCATGTTTTAATCGTTGATTAACTATAAACTAATCAAAATTGGTAATTTTTAATCACTCGTGACTTGTTTGTGACAAAAAACAACGAAAACTTCACTTATTTTGGAAAAAAAATATTTCTTACAAAAAATTTTACTTATAACTCATGTGCCAAATGAGTTGCATTTAATTTCTTATAAACATTTTAACATTTGAAAGTAACTTATAATATATTATATCTATGATTTATGCATTACTTTTCATGTTTTAAGGGAGAGCTAATGTTTTAATGAAACTCAAATAAGCATCTCGCAATTACACGGCTACAACAACAATTACCAAGGGGGTAACTAATACGTTAATGAAGTTATGGGGAGATTTTACTACTACTTTTTTTTACCTAAAATGATAGGTCACAACAAGGTTGGATACTTAGCATCAAGGAAATCTCTTAAAGTCTGGGCAGCTTTTCGACCACCCATTAGTTCAGCTAGCTTCTCTATAGGAAGAAGTGCAAGTTCAGCCAAGCTTTTACATCCATCCATTATAGTCCTGTAGTTGGAATCTGTTACTCCTGGGAGTCGTCTCAAAAACTCAACAGCTGATGTATTGTAGTTTTCAGCTCTGTAACATAGGTGAATTACTTCTTAAACTGGAAGAAAGATCTATGAAATGCCGAAAAAAGAAAAGGACCACGCAGCTTACCTAACATCATTTTCTATCATAGGTGAATTACTTCTTACACTGGAAGAAAGATCTATGAAATGCCGAAAAAAGAAAAGGACCACGCAGCTTACCTAACATCATTTTCTATGATACCCTCTTCTGAGGGTACACCAACTCTCATTGCCTTTGTCTCATCGGGTTCATCCTGATTTGCCTTAAGAGAAGCAAATATTTCAGCAGTTGCATGCAAGCTCCGAGACCAGATGATTCGTAGGCGGGGAAAATGCAGAACAAGTAATGACAGTTTGGATATAATATTAGTTGGTGTTACATCATCACCAATATCACTTGCAGACTGCATACAGCATTCCAACAAAACATTAAAGGGCAATCCACTAACTTTCTTTTTATCAGTCATTGCAGAAGATTGAATTCATGTTACCTGAAATGAAAAGCTTTTGTCTTGTGAAAACTCAATTAGAAGAACCGGTATTCGGTAATAACGAACCATAGTTTCCACTTGGTGGTAAAGACGACCTGATGTGAAACTCATAAAAAGATCTTGAATGCTTTTCCTTTCAACGCAAATAAGTGGTGAGAGAACATAATCACCAACTTCTAAGGTTACTGGGATTATAAGCATGCCCTTCTGATGAAGGACATTTGGAAGACTACTCATGAACTCTCTCATATCCACTATTACCTACAGTTAAAGTAAATCTGAATGAAACAATTTTTTGAGCAAGCAAACAAGGGAAAGTACTTCCAAGATGAAAATATAGTCCACCTGCATTTCCTTCTCAGCATCCTTTCTTCCCCCAGCCTTTCTGGTGATTGAGTTCTGAGAACTTGAAACTTGTATCTCCGATGAAGAATTTAAACCAAGGCAGAAATCGTTCTGAATAAAAAAGGGAAAGCATGCGAGGCGTAATCACGGGTAATTACTACTTAAACCAAAGAAAGAAAAACATTCACTCACATTCTATGCTAAAATGTTTCATTAATTATCTGTTATTATCAACGACTGATCATTCAAAATGAATGAATGTAAAGTAGTCCCCCCTACAGGTGACAGATAAATAAATACATAATATCATATTCATACCTGATCAACTGGGATCATCATCATTGATTTCTGCCTGATCAAAGATTCAAATGCTCCATTTTCTCTACGGATGCTTGCTTCAAACTTTTGGACTTCAGTTGAAGCATCATAGAAAAGAAAATAGACCCTCACCTTTTTTCCAGGATTTTCAGCTTTGTAGACTTCAATCTCCCTAACAAAAGTCATATCTGGATGGTAAACAATAATTACAGATGGCTTTAAAACATCTAATATAGGCTGATCTCTCTCCAAAGCATGAAAGTGAACTGGTGGTAACTGCTTAGGGTTGTCTGCATTTCTATCATTGTAAATATTCTTCCCAGAAACCCCATCAACAATTACAGTAGGGTTGATTTCATTTATTTGGCCTTCATTTTCTGAAACATAAACTTCAGGTCTATCACCTTTTGCTACCTCAGTATTATTGGAGCCATCTTTATTCCTAGCATGGCCTTGTCTAGTCCTTCCTCTTCCCTTCCCTTTCCCATGTCCTCTGCTGCCAACTTGAGGTTCAGGATCTTTTGCAGCATCCTTTTCCTTCTTAGCTTGGTTTCTTTTTATCTCTGCTGCTGCAGCTAATAATGCATCATGTTCCTGCTTGCATGCACTGCTAACTTCAGCATTCCGGGCAGGTGTTACAGGAACAATACCATCAAGAATCCCATAACCTTTAGGAGCTTTGGGTTTTTTCTTCTGAGGAGTTTGCACACCACGAAGTTCAACTTTGCTTAAAAGGTACTTTTGCCATTCATCCCTCATGACCTTCAAAAGAAAATATGCAGTGTCAATTCTACTAGCAAACATGGCAACCTTTAATAATTCTCCCTGTAGCTTAGATTCTCAAGCAGCCATAGCATGAAGGGATACTGTCCAGCAGCTACAATACATCAATTTTATAATTAATGACATTTATGAAAGCATAAGAAGTGATCCCCCCTCCCCCTTCCTCTCCCTCTTTAAAGTTTCTACTTCCCGAAGTGCAATTCGAAGTATAAATTAGTTCCAGAAATACTATTACTGGCTTGAAACCAACAAATTCTTAAAACCATTTGATAATAACATATAAATAAAGGTTCCTATTAATTTACTAAAAACGCAATAATAAAACCTTCTGTGAGCCATTAGCAATGCAATCTTCAAGTTGCATGCACGAGCACTCATCTTTGCACGCCACTAAAATAATACCATTATTGTCCTCTTCAACATCCAACAATGGTTCTCCAGATGATGCTTGCTTTTTTCTTTCCTCTTCTATCTCTTCAAGGACCTCCTATAATAAAATATTTAAACTATAGAAGATGAGAATAGAACACAAGAGTTCGAAGGGCATGCATCACAAGTATATTAACTTGCAAGACACATAAATTTGAAGTGAACACGGAACACAGACAGCACAGATAATGGAACTCACTCACTCACATGTAACACCTTCCACTTTGGAGACTCTTCCAAAACTTCTTGAAGAACCACTCCGTTACTTGTACTTGTAGATGAAGTACCAGCAATTGCTACTCGTACAATTAAGTGAGAAAAGTTACAGTATCAGAAAGCTTTGAAATGAAACTTTTATTGTAAGTATGCCATGGTTAAAATTTTGAAATGAAAACCACACTAAGACAAACGGCAGAGTGAATTCAACTCACCTTCATCATTATTGTTGTCATCTTCCTTCAATTTTCTCTTTTTTCTGGCCAAGTTCTTGCTAGGCGTACTAATTTTGGTATCATCAGACTTTGCAAAACGATAAACACGCTTCTTTGCATAGTCAAATACCTTATAACTGGACTCTGCGAATATCCACACAGATCGAAAACTCTCTGACACTCGAAGAGTATCCAAATACTTTAGATAACTTACTGCATCATACCTACCCAAATAAATATACAAGAAATCAATGTCAACATTCATAACAATACCCTTTAACCATAAGTCAAATGCATCACAAAATCATAATTAACATAAATTCAGATAAAGAAAGAAAAGGGGTCCTTTTGCTTAGTACCTAACAAGATAATCCAACAACTTCCTCAAAGTTTTCAAATCCGAAACGAGCTGTTTCGTCTTCTTCCCCAAAGTATGCCAAATGGGATCCAATTGCCTCCTCACAATCTCATCAAATGACTTAAACAACCCATTCTCCACTGTTAGATCCTCCACATCAACCTTATTAGTTTTCCTCATTTCCTTCAAGCAAGCATCCATAACTTCCACAATGGCTTTTTGAATCCCCAACATGTATTTACTCATCGGCACCCTTATATCCACCACTTCCGGCGGATCCCTCTCCAATTCCTCCGAAACATTCACTTGAAACCTCGGCCAAAGATGAAGCTTCTTGATGAACAAACTCTTCATCGTCCTCTCCGTTTTCGCGAACCCAGAAACCATAGAGTGAGGCTTGTCTGAAAACGCGTAAACAGAAGCATTTTTGTTGAAAGTCTTGATGATTCTGACAATGAAAGATTCAGTTGAGCTTTCGGAAAGCGAATGAGCGTTAAGGAAAACGATACCGGAAACTAAGGAAGTTTGGGCCTTTTGGGTTAAGAGGTCAACAATGAGGATACGAGGTGAGAGAACGAGGATACGGTTGGAGGAGTAGAGGGAGAGGCGGTTAGAGGAAGGGAGATCGGCGGTTATTTCGAAGAGAGGGAGGTCAGGGGAAAGGGAAAGGAGGAGGGATTTGAGGGAGGAGGAGAGTTGAGGTGGGTGGAGAAGGAGGAGAGAGCCGCTGGATCGGGAGTGAAAAGAGAGGAAAGAAGAGAGGAGTTTTGGGAGGGAAAGGCCGGAGGAAAGGACTACGAGGCCGCCACTTGTGTCTTCGAGGAGGTCGGAGACTATTTGTTCATGGAATTTTAGGACCATTTTTCAGGTCTAGGGTTTGGCGGGAAGACAACGATGACGAAGACGGTGATGGAGAGAGAGGACAAATTTGGGGGTTTTAATTTGAATTTGGATAAAGCAAGACTTACCATTCCAAGTCAATTAGTCTAAGTTACGAAACGTTGTCGTTTAGGTTAATTTTAAATTAGTCAAAGTTAGGAAACGTTGTCGTTCAGGTTAATTTAGAAGTTGAGATTTGTTTGATCGAGTTCCGATTATCTAATAAGCATATGAGAAGGTGGAAGAGTTGCTCTAAAGAAGACAATCCAGCTTTTATGTTTACAATTAATTGATCGAGCTTTATTATCATGAAAAACTCATGAGAACAACAAAATTACCCAATACCTTCACGTTTCTGTTTTGAAAAAGGGGGGGGGGGGGGGGGCATAAATATTACAGTACAGTGTACAAAGAAGCAAATTAAGGGTATATCAGTTTTCACTCTGATTTCACATTTGTGTTAAGATCTCCAAGACTCTTCTTCATTCTTCTCATAACAAAGGGAATAGGCCTTTGTAACACCGAAACGTTAATGTTGTTCCAAACATCAGATTTGGTTGGGAGTTGTGCAATTTTCTCCGCAATCTCCATGTCTTCAGAAAGAACAGAACCGAATACAGTGTATGAATTCTTCCATTCTTCATGGTTCGCCAGGCTTATAAAGAACTCTGGACCAGAGCCAATCCAGGCAACTGATCCGCTTCTTATGGTAGGGCAAGCCTCCATCGGTATCTTTTTGAATGGGGTTCCTTGGGCTTCAAGAATTCCTTGGATCAGTGCGAATGGTGGACCATAAGGAGCCTGTAAATTTGTGAGAAACTTGGTATTAGAAACATAAAGAATCTTCAGTAGCTAGAAGCATATGTTTTAAACAATTGAGTTCCTAACCACACAAACATATATGAATCACCCCTACTTTTGTAACCATAGCAGCCACAAGATAAACAAGAAGATGCTCTTGAAATTCCTTACATCTTTTATGTGATTTCCTTGTGAATCCCAAGATTGTCCTCGGCTTTCTGCACGATATATTTGGCAACCCGCACAATGGCGCAATGTCAACAACTCGAGAATGTAGGTCACAGAATATGGAGCACAGTCTGGGAAAAGCTGCATCAAACAAGGAATAATTGGTGAGTGCAAGGATCTTTTCACTTACATAGAACTCCAAACTTGTTTCGAAAAGGTCTTATTAAGTCAAAATGACTTCACAGTTCGCAACAAAAATCATCTTCATGGTGAATTGAACATGCCAACCATAAGAATGAAAGAAACAGGAAAAATATATATTCTAAATTGCGCATGCTAATAAGATGAACCGTAATAATGCTATGCTCAGTTATGTTCATCTTTCATTTTACTTTTCTTCCAACTACTCTAGCAGGAAAATAGCTTCTCAATGAGCTGCAACTAGCAGTGCCGAACACTATGATTCGACAAGATAAAACAGTCAAAACATAGACTTGTAGAAGTAAAAGAACTCACCTTTATATGAAGAGTACCATATTCTGTTTCCATCTCAACAATGCCCTGAACAGAAACAAGTAAGAACGATCATCAAAGACGCAGACAGTAACAAAAACAATAAAAAAAATCAGAGAAACTTATAGTGTATACCTCTCCTTTCCCGAATACGATCCCGGATGTCCAACTAACCGTTTGACCTGCCTCTTGCCTATCAGGGGACAAAGTATCTTTTTGTTTCTTCAACCAACACTAGGGAAACAAAATGATAAATATAAGACTATGGCTATCTTGATTCAAATTTTAACATAACATTTGCATTACTTGATACAACTAATAGAATATGACTAAGGCACTAAGCAGGCAAATAAAATGTTCCAGCCTCATTTAAAAGTGCATTTGGCAAAGTGAGATTGCTCTAACTTAAGTTCAGGGATATGAAAGCAGGTTATCATTCTTGAGCAATATCTGCTAATTATTCTTCTCAGATCAATTCTCAGTCAGTAAACTAATGTATTCACCAGGTCAACTCAAACAAGCACGACCAGAAACATTCAGTGAAGCGAACCATTAAGAAGAGGTAAAAATACTGATCTAAAGGAAACCCTTGAAATCCAAACAAAAAAGCTAAGTAAAGGAAGAACTCACCTCTCCAAATCTTGACCCACAGGCCTCCTTGTTCCCACAGAAGACCCAAGTATCGCACAAGCAAGGCCCGTCATTGCCACTACACATAGCCTTACAAGCCTGGCAACATTCCACGGAGGAATTAAACTTGAAGTCAGACCCCCACTTCACAGCTGCACCCCACAGCTCCAAATTCTCAATGCCTCTGCAACACTCGCCCTTCTTTTCCCCAAAATCAATACCCGCCACCGATTCCAAAGACTCAAAGCTGGAATCCTGAGGATTTACGGTGGGGTTCAATAGTGTGGAAACAACCGCATAGACCAGAAGACAGGAGAACAGAGCCACCAAGAGGAGGACGAGAGAGGCGAAACGGGAGTGTTCCGGGTCGTTTGGCCTACGAACCATTTGAGACTTAAGTGGTGAAGAGCAAAACCCAAAGAGGAATTTGGAAACTTTGGATCGTGAAATGAGACAGCGATTTGGTTTTGGGAGGGAGCGTTGACTGTGAAAAACAGGGGAGAAGCGAAGCCACGCCAAGCAAAGAGGAGGCACTTTTGGGCAACTATTACTATTTAATTAACTAAATTTCCTTAAAAGAGAGAGAGGGTTGGTGGGTCAACTTGCTTTGTTGGCTACTAAGCTCACTATAACAATTGTCTAGAACGTGAATTAGGCAAATTCTTGTTCATTTATCTCCTCCTTTGAGTTGATAGCACGAGAGTAGGGTCTGAAAAATTATAAACAAAGTTATTCACGAGTTATTCAAAGTGTCTAATATTGCTAAGAGGGAAGTTTTTTTGGTCCAGGTATTGCAGAATAAATATAACATGCAGGGCTGGTCTCCACTTTCTCTTAAATGAATTGCAAGCTCTTGTTTTTTTGCGAGTCTTGGGGAACGTTTCAGATGAGGTGCTCCATGGTTTTGTGTGGTCAATTGGCAATGGCCTGGAATGATAACTAGGTTAGTGGTGTTGGACCATTGAAGAATTGGTACATCGGGGATGACCCAGTAAGTGATGACTTATTGGAGCCATCTAGGGAATAGGCTTGGCAAAATCTCAATTCCGTTTTACCCAGGCACATTATCAGTTGTTCTAGCTGGTTATGCGGCTCCAACGTTGGCTGGTGTGGAATTTGAGCAATGAAGGAAAGATTGAAGTTTAAGGGAACCAAATGGAACTCATTGTTTATTATCATATGTTGGATGATATGGAAAAATAGAAATGACAACATCTTCAAGGGAGCGCATAGCAGTAGCAAGGATTAGCTAGGGGATTTTTACTAAAATAATATGAAAAAAAAAAATCAAAATGGGATTTCCTTAAGATTATATACGAAAATAGGTCATTGCAAGTGATGGAGGGTGGTGCATAGGCGGCACCACCCTCAAATCTAAACTTTTCTGACAGATTTCCAGATAAAAAAAAAATAGGATGAAAAAATAATAATAAAATAAGGGTGGAGGGTACCTCACAGGCGGCACCAGTGGTGCCTTTCTCACAACTTTAACCCCCTCTAGTATATATTCACCCTGCCCTCTCCATTTGACTACTAGATTGGAAGAAAAAAATTACAGAAGAAGAAGATAGAAAGAAAGAAAGGAGAAGAAGAAAGAAAAGAAAAGGTAATTTATTTGTTGTTATTTTTAAATAAAATAGATTATGATAAGAAAAATTATTTTGTTAGTATTATATAGTTTGGTAATTTTTTGTTGTTATTTTTAAATAAAATAGATTATGATAAGAAAAAATTATTTTGTTAATATTATATAGTTTGTTTAGTGTTACTTTTATGTTTTGTTTTAAAATTTATTTTGTTTATTGTGAAATATTAGTAAATTTTGTGTTTAGATTAATTATGTGTTTATTGTGAATTTTATGTTTTAAATTTTTAAATATATTTGAAAGTTTTATGTTAGTAAAACTATTATAAAGTAATTATTAATTAGTGATAACAACTAAAAATATTTTTGATATATATCTTGTTAGAAATGGCAACATATTTGGTATTGCTCGATGAGATAATAAGTTTAGCACAAAGGGAGAAAGTTGATAAGATGATGAGAGAAGTCCAAGATTACCGAATGAAACTAGAAGAATACATTGTTCAACACCTTATTACCGTAAATCAAAAGATGCAAAAAGTGTTGTGGATGGGTCATGAAATTATTAGAAACAATAAAGTGCAATACTTAACCCTTAGAGGGACATTAATAGAACAAGAGCATCAAATCATTTTAGATGAACTTTGGAAGACATCGGTACCACGAACCTATTGGAATCTAGTTATAAACTTCGCGAAGTTAATAATATCTTATGGAGCAAGGAAAATAGCGAGACAAAGTATAGGTTCACGAAAGTTAATTGGGAAGCAAAATGTGTTTGACAAACCATGGATGGATAAATTAGTTGTTAGGAAATTACCAAGAGAACTTATATATTCAATACCAGTAATAAAGATTGAAGAGGCAGAAGATCCCGAGGAATTTCCAAATTGGATTGTAGAACATGAATATGAAGAGAATCAAGAATTTCTAAATTGGATTGTAGAGAATTTCCCAGAAGAAGATACAGGATCGGAGATGGACGAAAATGTAGAACTCAATATAAGTGGTTAAATGTAAAAATAAATGTTGTTCATGTACAAAATTAAAATTGAAAAAGTATGGGCTTATGAATGAAAAAAATTGCATATTGATTAATTAATTTTGTATTTAAGTAATTTATTTATTGTTCGAAATTGTTTTGAGAAATTTTGTTTATTTTTTTAACAGATTGAGTATTGAAGATGGATAATCAGTTTTTCGTATGCGTTTATTTCGATGGAATCATCTTAACAACAACCGTTGGATGCATATTTGAATGTCGGCAACAAATAGCAATGAGATTTAATAGAAATGTCTCATTGGATGATATGAAGGGAAGAATTAACGCAAAAATTGTTAGCCATTGTGGGAGAAGGATCTTAAAACTTTTCTACAAGTTTTCAGTTTCGACAGATCCTATCAAATTCACCGAAATGGAACTTGTAGACGACGAAGACATGGAGACAATGATATCTCTTTACTGTAGGAATGGGAGAGACAAAAATTCACCGATTCACTTATTTGCTGAGTTAGCCGGTATGAAGCAGAATGAAGATCTCACTGCATATGGTGAAGAACATGCAACTGAAGAACCGTGCGTGGTGGCTCCAATATCGTACGTTGATAGTGATCGACTATACGTGGGATCGATATCGATCTTAATGTTACACCCGATATTGACGTGGTTGGTGATGATGGATACGATAATAGTGATCATTGTGATGAAGAGGTCGATAATGATAGTGATCCCGACGTGGACGATGTCCCAATGATATTGACGATGAAGATGTGAATGACGTTGGAAACATTAACGCGTCTTCAGTAGGGAACCAGATGAGATGTATTGTGATACACAATAACCCTGGGCTACACATGTCACTTATAGACCCCGACACGGCTCATGAAGTTGAGTTCTCGGAGTATCCTGAAATACTTCCTGCTCACCGGCTGGTCGTAAATTCTAATCATGAGGAGTTATTGGTAGGCCAGAAATTCGAAAGCAAAGAAGAATGTGTATTTGCTATTAAGCGGTATAGCATGAATATATTAGTGGATTACAAAGTTGCAGTGTCTAAACTGACATTATATATTGAAGAGTGTTGAAAGTCGGTGGAAGGCTGTAATTGGCGTGTACGAGCTGCATTTATTCAAAAATCGCAGATGTGGGAGATACGCAAATTTGTTGGGCCTCACACGTGTACATCAATACGTATGACTGAAGACCATGGAAAACTTGATTCCAAAACTATCTGTACTTTTATCATGCCAATGGTGAAGGACATGCCGACCATTAAAATTTCAATACTGATTGCCGAAATGCAGGCACGGTTTCAGTATCGAGTATCATATCGAAAGGCGTGGATAGCTAAACAAATGGCAATGGAGTAATTGTATGGGGATTTCGATGCATTGTATAACGAGTTACAGGGATAGATAGTTGCTATACGGGAGTACATACCTGGGACTATCATTGAGTTACAGACACGACCTTATTACGGCCTGGATGACCAATTACAGCCAGAAAAAAAATTTTCCATCGGATGTTCTGGACGTTTGATCCATGTGTGCGTGCATTTTCCCACTGGAAACCGTTTGTGCAAGTAGATGGGACGTGGCTATATGGAAAATATACACAGATCTTACTTCTTGTGGTTGCTCAAGACGGCAACAGGGACGTGCTCCTGATAGCATTTGCCATCGTAAATAAGGTGAACATGGAATCGTGGGAATTCTTTCTTACCAACTTGCGGAGGTATGTTATTAGCAACGATAATATTTGCATCATCTCCGATAGAGGAAAATGATTAATTGCTGCCATTAGGCGTTCCGGTGTACCATGAAGATCTGTTTACTGTATCCGGCACATCGCGGCTAACTTTCATCGAGATTATAAGAATGCAGACTGGAAGAGATAAGTTGTGAAAATGGGTAAATGATTACCTTATCTTTTCAACATATGTTTTAATACTTTAGGCCAATACTGTAACTTATCTTTCCTTAATACATATACAGCGCACGAGCTAGAGCCACATATTTTTCGCTAAAGAATGGCTCGACTTGAGAGTGACATGGAGGGTCAAACGAACACATCTTTCCAATAGTGGTTGGGTACTATAGAGCCATGGCAATGGGCTCAAAGTTTTGATGACGGCTTTCGTTATGGTCAAATGACTACAAACTTAGTGGAGGGGGTCAATGCTGTGTTGTTGAAAACACGACATCTTCTAATTTCATCTGTCTTTTCGACTACATTTTACAGGTTGGCAACCTTGATGCCAAGAATGGGTCAGCAACAAGTCAACCAGATAGAGGCGGGATACGTGTTTGTCGAAGATGTCAGAGATGTAATGGTTGCAAACCGTCGGATGGCGAGGTCGATGAATGTAGAAATATATTCAGGACGCCATGAAACATTTCGTGTTACAGAGACCATCGGTCGTCGACCCGGTATACCACCTAGGTCCTATGGAGTTGATCTCCATAACAGACGGTGTGATTGCAGGAGGTTCGAAACTCATTATCCATGTGCACATGTCGTGGCAGCGTGTGCTAAGGTGAACCTTAATGTTGAACAATTTGTCGATGATGTGTACACACTCGAGCGCACGTTACGTGTCTGGGAAAATGAGTTCCCCGTCCTGCCTGACTTGTATACGTGGGAGGTGCCTCCGACGACTTTCGAACTTGTTCCAGACAGAGGGTTACGCAGGAGTCCGAGAGGTCATCCGCAATCATCCAGAATTCGTAATGAGATGGACATTAGGAAGAAATCTGATGGTAAGCGTTGTGGATTATGCAGGTTAGCTGGTCATAATCGGAGTAAATGCCCGCAACGAAACTATCATATTGGACAATCGTCACGATCGGGTAGGAATTGAGCCTATGTTGTAATGTATTTAATTTATATAAAAAAAATTATATTACAAAGTTTGTTCCAATTAGATTAATGTTGTAATGTATTTAATTTATATTACAATACTAAGTTTGTTAAGTTTTAGTGTTTTAATGTTCAAAATGTCCAAATTAATCTAATTTACGTTATGGTCAAATTTTGTTACAATTTTCAAAGTTCCAATTAATCTAATTAAATATATAGAAAGAAATACAAACTTTTTTAATATCAAAACCCAATAAACCCCTAAAGTTGATGGTTAGAAGGTGTGTTCCTCAGTGTATACCTATTCGGAGGTCGACGTTCACATTGTGGATGATCACGATGACCAACATCCTCTTCAGTCGCAGGTGAGTGTGTCTAATACATAGAAGAAAAATCATATGGCTCGAATGGCATCGATGAACTTGAGCCGGGAGGTGTGCCATGCTGCAGCAGATACATCTTAGGAGGAGTGGAGTACTGCGGTGGATATGGGCCGAGGCTAGTGCTATACTGAGGGGGATACAGGCCGAGAGAAGTGCTGTACTGCGATGGAGACGACCCAAATATATCAAACCCGTAATGGTATCCGCCCCCTGATGAGCCCGGGAAATAGTCGTTGTCTGGAAAATCTGGATGATAAGAAGTATCAGCAGAATGTGAATGCGATTGCTCAGACTCAGCCTCAGGCTGTGCCTCGGGCTCCACCTCTCGCTTGGGCTCGAGATCTGGCTATGGGTCAGGCTCTATATCGGCCACTGGCTCCTATGCCCCAGGTTCCTGCACGTGCGGGGGGACTACAGTCGACTGGGCACCAAGTAAATATAGCTTTCCCATACTAAAGTACCATTGCATGTACTCTAGCGATGGTTGCAAATCGGAAGACATATCCATCCGAGGTCTTCGACCCATCCGATTATCCCACACCGCAATATATCTCCGGTGCACAACCCCCCAATGCATTACATGTTTCCCTCTCTTGTTGATGCTGTGAACCTTCCCCACCTCCTTTGACGGATCCGGGATATACTGGATGCAACCAAACTATCGTAATACTCGATCCCCATGGTACCACTCGACTACATTGAAACTGATAATTGGTGCGTTAGTGCACCACAATTGAGAATGAATGTAGGCAGAAGATGGTATAACGGCCACAATTTCTGGTCTACGATATGGTATCCAAATAAACTGTACGATTAATACCATGGTTAAAATTTCACACGGTTTGAGTAAGATATATAAAGTAATTACATGTCGCGAATATTGGAATAGCTTACCCCTTCTCCGGCATGTTGCTCAATCAACAAACGATATATCGGGACAGTGTACAACCTCCCGATACCCAAATAAATACTCTATCTACGAAAACAAATTTCAAATAAATATAGTATCGTTAGAATAGTATCATTATAAAGAAACTATCAATTAATAACAAGTTAAACTTTATCACCTGTTAACTAGTGGATATACGTATGGCTGGTGACTAACCGATGCCAAGAATGGCATCCGATAAAGAGCCCATGATTGCAACAATATAAGGCATCCGCCTATGTTTGCAGCATGAGGCTTTGTCGTCCGACAAAGCTCACGATACAACATAGCCAGAACTGCGGAGCCCCAGCTATACGAGCGAACATTATGCAAATCAGTTAATAGAGGTAAATACATTATATGAACCCTGTTGTTATTGATTCGGGCATCAATACACCCTCTATAATATGCATAATGTACGCTCGAGCTGCGCACATCAACTCTTCTTCAGTGGCATTATCTGGTAAATGCTGAAAATTTGCTTTCAACCATATAAATTTCAAACCCAATAAATTGGACTCATCATCATGGCGAGGCTCCTAGGAGGCTATAACAAAGTGCACCGGCTCATTTATCGCACTTACGCCCGTTACTGGACTCCCGTCGATTGGGAGCCCAAGTTGCAGTGCAACATCCTCCAGAGTGACAGTGCACTCCCCACCCGGCAAATGAAAAGTGTGGGTCTCCGGGCACCAACGCTCAACCAATGCGGATATTAAATCGCATCAAAATCAAACGTCCGGATCAATCTCACGACCAATCCAACTAGCTCCAAGTACGGAATCAGTCGTGCATCCGGGGAATATCCTAAACCATTCACCCGGCCCCTTAATACGCG
The DNA here is from genome assembly GCF_025698485.1 of Gossypium arboreum. Lineage (NCBI taxonomy): Eukaryota > Viridiplantae > Streptophyta > Magnoliopsida > Malvales > Malvaceae > Gossypium > Gossypium arboreum. Next base: position 14,835,430 of record NC_069077.1, read on the forward strand.
GTACGATTCCTAACAATGTTAAATTGCAGAAAAAAGTTATAATAACATAATTTATTTCTGTAAATTCCATAAATCTTTTTTAATGGAACCTGTGAGTAACAAATAACAATATATTATCGTTTTATTAACTGTGTCAGCTATGTGAGGATCTTTCTTAATCAATGAAGCCGTTGCCATACCTGCAATTTTAAATAAATTTTGGTTATTAATTTCAATGTTTGATGGATTTTAAATATTTGTCAAAATAACTAAATTTTATATATTGCTTTTAATTACAAAAAAATACTAAACCGTTTTTCCGACAAAGATATTTTTTGTCATACTACATTAAAAAATATATATATACCCAATTCAAATACAAATATTATTATTATTTTAAAATGATAATAAGTAAAATATTTTGGTTTAAATTATAATATATATAATATACCCGGCATGTAGTTCAATATATTTTGGTATTTATTTTATTTTCGGATTTTATTTTCTAAAATATATTATTTTCGTTTTTATTTTTATATTATTTTAGTACATAATGTTTCAAATGTATTATTTTTGTATTTTTTATATTAATTTAATAAAAACTCCGATTTTGACCTTTTTTATTTTATTTTTGGATTTTACTTTTTAAAATATACTATTTTCGTATTTTATTTTTATATTATTTTAGTACATAATATTCCAAATGTATTATTTTAGTTTTTATATTAATTTAATAAAAACTCTGATTTTGGCCGTTTATTTTTATTTTATTTTCGGATTTTATTTTTAATATATACTATTTTCGTATTTTATTTTTATATTATTTTAGTACATAATGTTTCATGTATTATTTTAATTTTTATATTAATTTAGAAAAAAACTCTGATTTGGCCCTTTTATTTTTTATTTTTGGATTTTTTTAAAATATACTATTTTCATATTTTATTTTTATATTATTTTAGTACATAATGTTTCATGTATTATTTTAGTTTTTTTATATTAATTTAGTAAAATCTGTGATTTTGGCCGTTTTATTTATTTTGTTTTCAGATTTTATTTTTAAAATATACTCTTTTGGTATTTTATTCTTTTATATTATTTTAGTACATAATGTTTTAGATGTATTATTTTAGTTTTTATATTAATTTAGAAAAAACTCTGATTTTGGCATTTTTATTTTTATTTTCAGATTTTATTTTTAAAATTTATTATTTTTGTATTTTATTTTTTATATTATTTTAGTACATAATGTTTCATGTATTATTTTAGTTTTTATATTAATTTAAAAAAAACTCTGATTTTGGCCCTTTTATTTTTATTTTCTGATTTTATTTTTAAGATATATTCGTATTTTGTTTTTATATTATTTTAGTACATAATGTTTCATGTATTATTTTAGTTTTTTATATTAATTTAGTAAAAATATGTGATTTTGGCTTTTTTATTTTGTTTTTGGATTTTATTTTTAAAATATACTATTTTTGTATTTTTTATATTATTTTAGTACATAATGTTTCAAATGTATTATTTTAGTTTTTTATATTAATTTAGTAAAAATTCTGATTTTGGCCGTTTATTTTTATTTTATTTTCGGATTTTATTTTTCAAAATATACTATTTTCGTATTTTATTTTTTATTATTTTAGTACATAATGTTTCACATGTATTATTTTAGTATATTTATATTAATTTAGTAAAAACTCTAATTTTGGCCTTTTTTATTTTATTTTCGGATTTTTAAAATATACTATTAAGCTATTCTTTTAATATTTTTATACTATTTTTGTAAAAACTCATCACATAAAAAATAAAATAAAAACAATCAAAATATAACATGCCAAATAAAATTAATAAAAATATATCTAATTAACCTAAAACACACTTACCAAATAAATTAAATAAAATAATAATAAAATATTTTTGTACATAACATAGATAGGATTTTTACTTCAATAAAAATTAAAATAAATTATGAATATATATAAAAAATAAAAAAATACAAATATACCTTAATATTTTATTTTATCCAAAATATACCTTACAAAAATTAAATTTAAAAATTAAATCAAAATCAATCAACAATAATAACATTAACAATTAATATAAATAATTTATTTCCTTAAATTAACAATTAAAATTATTTCCTTAAAAAATATTACCTTTTTTTCCTTCCCTCCCTCTTCTTCTTCTTCTCCTTCTCTTTTTCTTTTTCTTTTTTCTTCCCTCACCAATGCCGCCTCCTCCTTCTTCTTCTTCTTCTTCTCTTCTCTCTCTTCTCCTTCCCCCTTTCTTCTTCTTCACTCACGCACACAAAGAAATTGGAGACCATTTTAAGGTCCCCAAACACATATAAAAACAAAAGAAATGGCTCAGAGCAGTCCTGTTGGTGGCAAGGAGGAGTGAGCGGTGCAGCCTGTAGGGTACCCTCCACTGGTGCCTCCTGTGGGGTACCCTCTACCCTTATTTTATTATTATTATTTTTTTTCGTCCTATTTTTTTTTTAATTTGCAAATTTTTCAGAAAAGTTTGGATTTGAGGGTGGTGCCGCTTATGCACCACCCTCCATCACTTTCAATGACCCATTTTCGTATATAATCTTAAGGACATCCCATTTTAATTTTTTTTTTCATATTATTTTAGTAAAAATCTCATTAGCTAGTTTTGCGCATCTCATGGGCACGAAGTCTGAAGAATTCCAACCTATTGCAACCAAGTTTGAGTTGTTATGGCACTTACGACGACTGGATTAAACTGAAGTCAAGATGGGCCTTAAAGAATTTTGGTTATTGGAAGATAAAGGATGAAATACCTTTTTTAACAATTTTTTTTTTTTTGCGAATTAATACAATTTCATAATATAATATATTACAAATTTAGAAAATCGATAGGGTTAGATCAAGCTGAAGTTTCACAAGCATAAGTTATAGGTGGATTAATTATAAAATACAATCATAACATTGTTACAGTCCGAAGTAGTGCAAAACAATACATACAAGCTTTGAAATCATTTCTGAAAGATGCTTCACAAAGTATGAAATGTACAACATGAGACACTAAACCAAGGTAATACAAAGCAAGGCAACACCGATCCAGTGTTAATGTCTGCTGTACAACATTTTCCCAGTACGAAAAAAACCATATATAAACTGTAATCCAAATAACACTCCAAACCTCGATGCACAAATCCTGTTGAAGCAGTTAACATCAGGTTCTCACATAGGAGCTTCAAAGTCACCACTGACATCGATTTCGGATTCTAAATCTGCCTCCACATCATCAGGATCGGATGAACCGGCAGCAGCTTGCTCACCAACTTTGGCTCCTTCGGCTGTTGTCGTCTTAGCCTCTTGTATGATACGCATTATTTCTTCAACACTTTGAGATGGTTGGTCACGTACCGATTCTGCATAGTTCGTTTTTTCGATTTCGACTAATTCTTTCGGTAAATTTTTCAGAAACCAAGGATGCTCCTTAATCTCTGGGATGCTAATCCTCTGTACGTGATCAAAGTTTTTATATCATTTAAAGAAGATGCAACTAAGTCTTTTATGAAATACAAAGATTACAAATAGGAAAAGAATGATACCTTGGCAGGATTGGCAACGAAGATACGGGAAAGAAGCTGCCGGCAGTCCGCGGACACTCGTACATAGTCGGGTATAGTGTATTGGACACTCATTATTCGCTGTTACGGCCAAAATAATTTGACTTTGTATCAAGAAAAAGGAGGAAATGATGACTCATTTAACTGAAGAGTAAGAGTCGAGAACTTACTCCTATGGTCTTACGGAAATTCCGAGGATCTTCGGGATCCTCAAAAGGGTATGCTCCCACCAACATCACGTATAATGTCACGCCACAAGACCAAACATCTGCAATCTACGACAGCTAGCAAACGGTCAAATTAACCGGCTAATAATAAGAGGGGATTAACTATGCAACAAGCACAAATTCATGCTCCATTAGTAAACCAGATGTATCCGAGGTTGACTATCTGCATCACATTGATTAGAAAACAGAAAAATTGTACCTTTCCATCGTATTCCTTTCGTGATAGGACTTCCGGGGCGATATATGCTGGTGTTCCTACAGTTGACTTTGGTTGTGAATGCAGCACTGCAGACTGTTCAGAAAAGAAACTAAAGAACTGAATATTGAAAAAATAGAACAGAATCCATCAAAGATAAGGTTTATGTCAAATTTGGAAATGAACCTTGGAGTAACCAAAGTCGCATATTTTAAGACGTGGTGTTGGACTTCCGTCCAGGAGTGTGTTTTCTAGTTTCAGATCCCTGTGACAAATTTGCTGCAGCAGAAATATTGAATGAGGCAAGAAAGTCAAAATCACAGAGACTCTGACAAAAGTGATATTCATATAACATACCATGGAATGACAGTAGCTGACACCAGATATTAGCTGCTGGAAGAAAAACCTAGCCTGTCAGATGGACAAATATCGTAAAGTTAAACGTTAATGCAAACTAACAGGTGGGGAAGAAAGATCAACTCAACATGTTGAATGTAGATATAAACTCACTTCGTCTTCACTAAATCGACCTGCACTGCATATTCTCTCGAAGAGTTCACCGCCGGCAGCATACTCCATGACAATAGCTAAATGTGTTGGAGTCACCACAACCTGCAGAGAAATGTGAAGTTAAAAGAATTGTGGAGTCAATTATGTTAAATAAGATTAATCATCTAAAAGAATGTTTAATAGCCAATTGATGTTCAAACCTGAAATTCCAACAACATAGCTACTAATATGTAATAAAATCAATTTCTCACCTCTTTAAACCTGATTATGTTTGGATGTCGTAAAGATCGGTGGTTAATGATTTCTCTCTGAACATTCTCATCAATCTGAAACCCCAAAACAGAAAAGCATAAGTACATTAACATGTAATTAAGATTTTGCAGACTAATGCAATGTCATTATCTTACAGGTAAAACATTATTGTTGTTTATAAACAACCACTCATCTTTCTTCTCAACAATAACTTCACTTTCACTATATAACATCGACTAGCTCAAACAGAAATATCAATAAACACTTGCTGTCTCACTCTTATTATCCCTAAATATGCCATTGAAGACATTATACAAGCCGTGTTTTACCAATCTCCAGACATGGAAAAATCAAAGCAGCTTTCCGAGAAAGGCCAAAAATTAAGTACTTGTCTCAATCTGATCTGTAAATGAGAGATTGTAATATATTCAAGCAAATAGACAGTCATGTTCGAAATCAAACATAAACTCCTTTCCATGTTCAAAAACATTAATTTTTTTTTTCCAGATTCTGCTCATATAAATGCTGTCAAATCATATAACATCAATATTTTCATATGATCAATTTGCAGTTGCAGACAAAAAAGATCTAAGAAGAGACCATCTTTAAGAGAAAAAAATATAAATTACCTTCTTGCCTCTTTCAATATATTTGACGGCAACAAGCTTTTTTGTCTTCTTATCTTTCACCAGCCTTGCGACTCCAAAATTCCCTGATCCAAGCTCCTTCACTGGCTCATATCTCTCCTCCATCGATCACACCACAAAAAAAAAAGGGGGGGAGAAAAGGAATTAAAAAGAAAATGTGAAAACTTACACTAAAAACAAGACTTTTAGAGATCAAAAACCTATGAAAAGAGAAAATTTTCTTTCTAAGAGTTCTTAAACAGTAAGACCAAGACCAAGAAATATGCTCTATATATTCCAAAATAGACAAAACAAAAAGGAAAACTGTAAAGAAACAGTCCTTGAAAGGTAGAAGACCACCTAACCAGCTAACTTTTTATAAGCTTACAAGTCAAGCCATTTTATAAACTTCTTCCCTTTATCAAACTAATATTTATGTATATACAAACCAGAACTGATAAGGTTAAGAAAAAGAAAAAAAAAACTAGAGTTTCAACAAAATTAAAAAATTGTATAATTCTTCTCTTAATCCTTCTACTATTATATATTTAATATTTAGTTACTTTTGCTCTTTAGATGTTTAATAATTAAAATCTAATTGCTTCTGTTAGATTAAATTATGTGATGTTTCTAAAATATGTAATTACTATTACATGTCCGAAAGGCAAATAACAAAATAAGAAAATTTCAATATGGAGTTGTAAGTTGTAAGGCTTTTTGTTTCAATCTAAATTGTATGGTTGTTGAGAGGTTTATATTTAATAGATTAAAGGTTAAAATCTCAACAAGTGTGAGGTGTTAATGTTGCTTTTTGGTAAGTAGTTGTACGTTACCTACAGTCATGTAGTTCTCTTTTGTGAATCCTATACGTTTCTTTGTGAAGAGGAATAAAACCCTTCTCGAGAGACAATACGTTCTATTATTAAAAAAATTATATCGGCGTTTCCGAAGATAACACTTCAAAAATTTTTTTAGAAAAATTGATTTGTCCTTAATAAAGTTATTTAGTATAGTTTTAAAGTAGAATATCAAGGTTTTAAAAAGATTACATAATTTAATCTAATAAAAATAATTTAAATTTTATCATTTAAAAAATGAGGGATAAAATTTTACAATATAAAAATATAAAAATTAAATTTTAAATATACCAAAGAGTGTAGGTATGAAAGCGAGAGGAATTGGTTAAATAAAACAAAACTAAGAAGAAAAAGAAAAGCAATGTATTTCAAAGACACGTTTTAGGAGTGAAAGGCGACCTTCTGGATTTGTGAAGTGTCGGATAACAGTGACAAAGACATCAAAAACACACGCACAAAATAAACTAACTACCAGGGAACGTTCATTGAAGCTTTGGAATTTATAACTGTAGTTAATTGTATAAGTCATATTATATTTACATTTTATTTTTGTTGTTTTAATTTTAGTCACTTAAAAATATTTTGTAAATATTATTGAGGTAAAAAATCAATGATTAAAGTGAAAGAAAATACTTAATGAAATTAATTTAATCTCTTTTAAATTTTAAATTTTAATTTATATTTCTAAATCATTCTTAATGAAATCAACTCAAATAATTTATATTTAATTTTTGTCTAGATCATCTTTAATCTCAAATCTTCCATCTTAAGTTAAAGTAAAGTGGAAAAAGTACTTGCAATTAATTAAATTAATTGATTATTCTTTGTTTAGGTAAATAAGTGATTAAAAATTATGAATTTTATTTGGAGTGGAAGATAAAATTAATTAATTAAATTAATTGTAATGATTTTTCTTTACTTTTAGTTTAGCATAAAAGATTTAAGATAACATAATCAAAATAAATTTGGATTTCGTAAACGAGTAATAAAGACAATAATTTTCATTGATAGTTTTTGAAAATAATTTCAAAACATCAAGATAAATTAAATAAATTGTTGAAATTTTTGTATTCATTGATAATATCAACCGATTTGTTACTATAACTTTGAATCTTAATATTTAAAAAATTATATTTCAAAACCCAAATTACAATTTGATAATTTATTTCTATTATTATAGTTTCTATCACTTTTTCACTTTTTCACTTTAGTCATTGATTTACTTTTTACACCCAATCCATATTTAAAATGATATTTTTGAGTAACCAAAATAAAAGTGTAAACTTGATTTGGCATTTACAGTTAACCGATATTAGAAATTTAATGTTTAGATGATTAAAATAAAAACACTCTAAAAATTAAGTGACCAAATTGCAAAAAATTTATTTTAAAAGACTAAAACAAAAGCTTCTAAAATTTGGGTCATCAACTATGTATGTGTTATGTAATGTGACAGCGGCTTAGTTAAATGAAAAGGAAATACTACTGGGCTAACGTCCGCATGGGGCCCTTACGTAAATGCGTGCACTGTAACGTGGGGTTATTATGTGTACTTTTGACTACCTAATATAACGTAAAGGTTCTGTAAGAACAGAATCGAAATATTTTATCCAGTTATGGGGGGTACCTCCAAAACTGCCCGCATTTGACGTTTACGGAAGATGTCGGTTTACGCGCCCTTTTATCTCGTTAAAACCACGCTCTACTCATTTTCCAATATATTTTTTTTTCATCCTAAAAGGAAAAAAAAATCTTTTAGGGTTTGAGAATTAATATTTTAAAATTTGAATTTAGATTTAAAAAATAGTATATTATTTAAAAATATAATCGTATTATTAATATATTAAATACTAAATATTTATAAAATAAAAAATACATTATCAATATATTAAATATTTTTGTCTTAATTTTCTCTGCTAATAAAGACTTTTAAATTTTTATATAATTTTTATAAATTAAATACATAAATTTTTTCATGTGGCACAATTAATGTAAATTAAAAACAAATTTTGGGCCTATTAAAATATCATATGTTGACGTGCTGAGTTTTGCAAGTATGAGAAGCAAGTATACGGTAAAAATGATGGGAAGATGCTACTTGTTCTTATTTCCAAATGGGGACGCCCTAGAACTGGGGTCCCACGACTTACTGGTCGGTTCGCAGCTTTCGGAAATCCTTTGTACAGAGACGCGTGTCTATATATTACAGATGATCATCCAAAGGTTCTGATCTAGATCATTAGAGCGTGGTTAAGTTTGATTTTCTTGATCAAACTCTGACCCCTTGGTTCCATCCTTCTAATAAATAGTTATTTGGTGATTAAGAAGTAAATTTATTCCTATTTTTAAGTAAAACTGAAAAAATTAAATATTTTATTATTTTCTAATTTTATAAGTTTGATAGTTTAAATTTTATAATTTTTTAACATTTTGATAATTTTAATAAATTTATAATTTTGACAAATAAAAGAGAATTAAATTAATGTTTTTCTCCGTATAGTTAAAAGAAAAGGCAAGCTTAATTTAAAAAAAAACATTTTAGATTTATAATAGATGTTATATAATGTATTATTTATAATAATAGATAGGTCAAGTTAAATGCTTTGGCATGGAACGTCAGTTATGGAGTTAGAAGAGTTGGCCTGAGAGGATTTTTTTTTTTAAATGTTAAATCACGTCAAATATATACAGAGAATCCTAACTTGTATTAGAATAAATGAAAATATAGTGTTGATTCAACCAATGTTGACTAGAAAATGAAGAGAAGGTAGCTCTACTGTTCCTATATCATCACTATATATTGCATTTTAGAATCTTAATACCAATGAGAAATCACCAACAAAAATTATTCATTATACTTTTCTACATTTAATTATGTTTTTTTCCTCAATTTAATATATCTCTTTAATTAAATTATTATTAATATTATTGTAATGATATTTTATCTTTTATTATTTTTATAATTTTTAAATAAAATTAAATATAATATATTTAAAAATTAAGCACGTGTTTTATAAATTTATAAAAAATATTTTATCACTTTATCAACAATTATTATTAAGTTTTATAAATTTAATATTAGGTATTTCGTACTGCAATTTGAATGGATGTCATATTCTGATATGAGAACTGAAGAATGCATCACATCTAAATTTTTGACAAATCCTAATATCTAGCACGTTAAAGTGTCATTGATAGTTTTGCAACAGTTGGGATGAATGAATTTGATCGAGTGATGCGTTAGTTTGACTTTGTGCAAAATATTCTGCTTTCACCTCAGAACCTCGATGAGCTTCACAAGATTGACTTGCGAGGAAAAACTGATGAAGATTGACCCAAATTCCATGCTAAGTATATCGGCTTGTGGGAACATAGATATGATTTTATCTAACACTCCCATTTCTGGTGTGTGAAATTGTAAATATTATTATTTAATATTTACGAGTCTATTATAGTATTATATTGAATTTCGATCTAGTAATTTTATTGAACGAATAGTTAATTATGATACAAAGATTAAATCATAAAAGTAATAAAAGTTAATTGCTATTGATTTTATTTTTGAAAGGGTAAATAATATTAAACCAAGGTTGAAAGTGGTAATTAGAAGATTTTAACTAGTGGTCAAGGATTTGTGCTTTTATTTTAGTGGACTATATGTTGAAATTTTTAATTAAATTGTTATATATGTTAAAAATAATAAAACAAAAAGTTCATCATCATTCATTTAGTCTTCTTCCAAGCCATTTTTGAAGCTTCATTAATCTACACTCTTGCATGGTAAGATTTGTAAAGCACGTTTTTCTTAAATTTTATGTTTTTAAGATTGTGGAAGCTTGGTTTAACTAACCCGTATTTTATTTTTTGAATCTGTTAAAGTTTTTAAAATTTTCCATTGATGAGTTCTTGAAACTTTTTGTTAAATGGTTAGATTTTAAGCTTGAATATGAAAAAGGACAATTTTGTAATGTGAAAATTGTTAGTTTTGAATTAGGGACTAATGTGTACATTTTTTTAAATTGGTATGAAATTTCTATAATTAGTGATAAAATAGGGTTGTAGAAGGATGAAATTGAGATAGATTTCAAAATTGAAACTCAAATTTCAAAGTTATAACAGTTTCGGTCTTAGGGACTAAATTGAATAAAATGCAAAATATTAAATGTCATTTGAGAAATGAAATTGAATTGATACATGGTTTTAATAGGTTACCAGAAGATGTTTAGAATTGATAAATTATAATGAACTGTTATAAATCAGGGTTTGTATCAATCGAAAGATAATTGAAGAAAAGACAAAATTGTATAATAATCCTCGACGTTTTATTTGTTGTTATTTTCCTAGGTAAGTTCATATGGAACTTATTATGTTATTTTATATTATGTTTGGATTGTATGATTATACTTATTATTTATATACATGTGTGATGTTGGTGATTTTGACATCTAAAGGGCTAAATCGTAAAGTATGAATTACATGGCAATTATGAATTGATACGAAGTATCAAATGGTAAAGAAATATTTATATGATTGAACGTTATATATATGATGATTGTACAAAGTTTGAAATGGTACGAATTCAATAATAGTGCCCGTATGAACTTAGTAAAAATTAGGATACGAATGGCATGCCATTAGGGTCCTAAAAGGAAAACGAGTGTTATGATTAAAGAAGTATGAACTTATATGTTGAAACTACCCTAATGAAACTTCGTAAACATATCATACATGTGAATACGGATACAAATTGATTATCGATGATTACCAAGCTCTAATATTTGTTATGGACTCGAGGATACACATGACACAAGTTTAAATAGAACGAGTAATCTGATGTCGTTTCATAGGTTTAGCACGGATGAGTAACCTTACATGTATGTCCAACTTTGGCCAAGCTATTTGATGTGTCGATAAAGGTTTAGCCTGGACGTGTAACCTGACACTAATACATGTTCAGTTCTCACGATCAACCTGAGGTCGTTTAAAGGTTCAACCCAGACGGATAACCTGACCTGTACATTACAACTTTGCCCAAGCTATTTGACATGTCAATAAAGGTTTAGCTCGGATGAGTAACATGACACGGTTATATATTTAGCTCGAACAAGCAATTATTATATCGAAGATACTTGGGACATAAATTTAGCTCGGATGAGCAATCTGATGTTATTTAAAAGGTTTAGCCCAGACGGATAACCTAACGCATGTTCGTATATTCATTTAGCTCGGATAACTAAGGTAACAAAATTATTGTGCATGATATGAATTTGATATTTTAAAGTGGTTAAATGTTGAATTGATTATGCATATAGTATCAAAAAGTTGATATTGGATTGAATTAAATTGAATTGTTTAAAATACATTGTTTGGAATGTGATTGAACATGTTTTATGTATGCTTGATAAATGTGCAAACAGTTGGAAAGAGTGATTATGAACTTAGTTGATATGTTTATAAAATGTATATGGAGAAAATACATGAAAATAATTAGTATGGTGGTACGTGTTTGTGATTTGAATACTTTGATCTTATTATGCCAATATATTAATTTGAGTTGTTTTGGGAACTGGTACAAAAATGCTTAAGGATGTCAAAAGAAATGTCATTTTAGGCATCCTTGTATTTCTATTGATTAAATTGATGCAAAATTTAGGTAAGTTAAGTGAAATTTCGTATCAAATTACTAAGCATTTCGTAATGCTTACCCTGTTGCTTTTCCTTTCCTGTAAAATTTGACTTATGGAACTTTTCGACCGGATCCTCATGGAGCACACACTATCCACCTCCTAATTCAGTAGACTTTTGATTGTTTGAACTCGGTTATACGTGGCATGTACATAGAAATTGTTATGTTACCTTGAAATGCAAAGTTATTTTGGTACCATCAATTATATAAAATATTCTTTAATATGCTTCACAAATACAACCCAATCACTAAACAAACTCAAAATAAACAAGCAAAAAAATTATTTCATAAATTAAACAATAAAATCATCTCATGTTATGCATATAGCAGTTCATAATTCAACAAATTTAAAATAAATAATAAATTTAATTTAATTTTAATTTTAATTTTAAAATATAATTTAAATATATTTTTGTTACAAATAAATAGTACATAATAAAAACTTAAAATATATTTTAAAATTAATTTTTGATACCGATCGATATATCATATTTCGACTGGTACGAGCGAAATCAATCACTACACACTGATATTATCTATACTAATCGAAATTTATACTGAAAGGAACCTAAAATTTATTATTTTAATTTGTTACGAGAATGTAACATTGCGATGAAAATGGGCAGTACCAAGATAGTACCAACTACGATAATATAAACGCTAGTTCCATGTTAAAAATAAGATTGAGCTTGACCCAATTACATTTGGAGCTACAAGTCGTAACGTTAATTTCGAACATTAACATTGAGGATGTGATTGACTGGATCTACAAAATGCTTTACTATTAATTTAAACAATTTACATAAATAAAATGCTAAAATGCACTTGTAAAATAATGACAAAAACTAATTAAATTTTTAATTAAAATCACATTTAGTTGAGATTTTTAATTGAAATTTTCACTTGATGAACCATTTCAATCCAACCATTCAGTTAAAACAAATTTTAATTTTTTTCCAAATAATATGAATTTTTTAAAACAGTAAAAAATATTGAAAAGGAAATCTCTCTCTCTCTATATATATATATTAAATTGATAAAAATTCTGTAACCTTTCTTTCTCGTCTTTACGACCATTTTAGGTTTTATCTTTTTTAGCAGTGTTTATTGTTTTCTAAGTTAGATTGGTGTTAAACTGACCTGCACCCTTTTCATAACTCCTAGGTTGATAATTGTCTTTTTCTTTAATATATTGGAACAATGGTGTGTTTAATGTGCAGGTGAAGATCATTGAGAAATTAGGAGCTAAGCAAGCAATGTTGCGCCTGTGTAAACCAGCAAATCTACCATATCAATGAAGGTCAAGATGCTCAAGGCTATTTGAGATCATCGCCACACTCCTAAATTGAATGTCCCTCGTCCAAGACTATTTGACAATTTAATGAAAGCCATGTTGCTAGAGGACTTGGAACGATATATTTAACTTAAAAAGTATTTTTTATCAAGAAAGGGCAAATTACATTAACAATCACTAAACTTCCAATAAAATTATATATCAGTCACTCAAGTTTCAAAGCTGACATAATAGTCACTAATATTATCAAATCATTTCATTTTGGTCACTCATCCCTTTACGTTTATATATGGTTAGTATAAAAATAACTGTAACAATAAGATTAGATATTGTAATAATATTATAGAATGAGATAAAAAGTAAACTAAACACATTATACTGTACTCAATGGTCTATTCAAATTCACCTTAAATGCAGAAGTTGATGAAGGAACTAACCAAATTTATTGGAGTTAGCAAAAGACAAGATGTCAAATATGAAAGGATCATCATAAGTGGATAAAGTCAGTGACTCAGTGCACACGAATTTTACTAACACAAAACAAGGCTTGATGTTGGAGTAGGAGTGTTGAAATGTTGACTTTATTTATTAACCAAATCAAATTACTATTAATTGAATTATTTGGAATATAAAATTTTTAATTGTCAATTGAATTGAAATTTTTTCAAGTACATTAACTGAATATGTTTTTGTCTTTCGGTTAAAATAAGTATAAAACATATAAAAATACATTATTAATGTTCATTTTTTTCTAGTTCAAAAATATAATATATAAAATATATATTATTTATTTTGATTAATATAAGAAATAATAGTTCAAAAATATATTGTTAATATAAAAATATATTATATATATTATTTAATTCAATTAATTATTCGATTTCAAATCGAATTAATTGATAACTAAAATTTTAAAAAATTATTAACCAACTTCCAACTAAACTAAATTCGACCATCAACCAATTAATCGAATTAAATTTATTCAATCGATTAATTCGATTTTAACCGAACAATGAACACCCCTATATTGAAAAGCCTTGAAGTTAGAATGTCCTTGATTAAATGCTCCATATAGCTTATGATGAAAAAGGGTTGTTTGGAGAGGTGGAGATCAAAACAGGGAGTTGGAATTCAAAATCAAATCCATGTTTTCAGTTTTAAGTTTAAGGGTGCATTTGGTTCCTCGTTATGTAATAGAATTATGGAAATATAAAATTATAAGTAGAATATAAATTTATTTTATTTTATTTATTTGACTATAATATAAAATTCATGTGTGAAGTAAATTTTATTAAATTATCTTTTGATATAGGACTTTTATTTTTATTTTTATAAGAATGCACTTTGAGTGTTCTCAATAATTCTATATATATTTAAAAAGTTGTTTATATAGTTATTTGGATTTTGTTCTTTATTTATAATTTTTATGTAAAATAAGAAAGGATAAAAGTTTTTATTTCAAAAAAAATCATATATTCAATCATTTTCTATGAGTGTTTGAATTTAATCTCTATATAATAATGACTCCTGTATGCCAAGCAAGGATCCATAAAAAAAATTAGTAACTAAGATTATTCAAACAATTTTATAAAATAAAATAATTAATTAAACAAATTTAAGTTGGTGGTTTAATTCAACATTAAATTTCAAAATTTATAATAAAAATCATTTCCTAGAGCATTCAACAAACTATTTTTAAAATTAATAATCAATGCAATAAACCATAAAATACTATGAAGACAAAAAGTAATTTTGTCTTAAATTTTAGATTTCATCCAAAATATTATATAACTTATAAAAGCAATTATAATGAGATTACATTTTATATTATAATATATTTATAATGTAAAAATAAAATAAAATTATACTAGGATCGCTATATTAAGAATTTAAACACCATAATTTATTTTAAAATATATTATTATAAAGTGTTTAATTTCATTTTTCGATTAAAAGATTGACGAATTGGCATTTTTGAAAGCCTTAATTGATAATTAGGTGAAAAAATGAAATAAGAGATGAGATAAATAATCCATTCAGTTGACAAATGGAAAACAAAAAGAAGCCGCATTAATATTATATTAGGAAATTTGTTTTGTATATATATATACAGCTACTTTTTTCACCTGTTAGTTGTATGTATGTATTTTAATATTTTATATTTATTTATTAAAAATTATTATAAAAGTCATCACATTTTAATAATAGTGTCAAAACTTTTTTTTAAAATCGACTTTTTATTTTAAAACAAGAATGGAGTCGCCACTGATTCTTTTTACTAAGTGTAATCGGGTCATATTTATTGTAAATGGGCTTTTATTATTTTTTGTTTTGTTTATTGGGTTTATTTAAGTGTGTTGTGTCGGGCAAAATTAGGCCCTTACAGCTGCCTCTTTTTGCTCGTTGTCGTGTAACGGGAATAGAGTAAAAACTTTAAGAAGGGCCAATTTTGTCTGGTCTTGCCGAATCTCGACTTCTTTGGTGTTTTTCTTTTTCAAGTAGCCTCATTCTAACCCATTATAAATTTAGGGGTATAGGAATTGTAGTTTCAATCGACTCCGCTGTAACTTCAAGTAGATGAGATTCGTAGCTTCAATCTGCTCCACTGTAACTTCAAGGAGATAAGATTTGTAACTTGTAGCTTTAATCTGTTTCACTGCAACTTCAGGGAAATAAGATTCGCTGTGGTAGATTTAATTTGACCCATTGCAATTTCAGTGATATATGATTTGTCATTTCAATCTACTCCACTGCAACTTCAGCGAGATAAGATTTGTAGCTTCAATCTGCTCCACTGCAACTTCAGGGAGATAAGATTTGTAGCTTTAATCTACTCCACTACAACTTCAAGGAGATAAGATTTGTTGTTTCAATCTGCTCCACTGCAACTTCAGGGAGATAAGATTTGTAGCTTTAATCCGATCTACTACAACTTCAGGGATATGAGATTTTTAGCTTTATTTCGCTCCACTGCATCTTCAAGAGATAAAATTTGCTATATTCAATCCAACCCACTGTAGCTTGAGGGACTGATCTATTACATCGTTCTCTAGCAAACTTGACCTGTAGAATCCATTTCATAGGCCTATATTTATGCCAAGTGATCAGAATGAATCAAATGCTCCCCACTAGATGTATATGAATAATATTTGTATGAATACAGAATGTCATTTTTGAGAATAATCCCCTCTTCAATACTTAGGTTGACATCACTCGTTGTTTGTTAAGGTTCTATCACTAATGTGTTACCATGCCTTCTTGTTCAAATCTAGTATTTTTGACAAGAAACCTGAAGAAGTAATCACAATTTAGACTATTTGTTCGCAGATATTTCCCACCCTTATATTTGGTTAGTTCTAACTAGTAGTCTTGTTTCAGGTCCTTGTACTATTTAGAAAACCTTTCAAAGCAATATGCAGAAATCCTTTTACTTAAATACTGTTAGTCCATTAATCGTTATTTCAATGTAAAAATGCTTGAATAAGGTTGTAACAATGGACAAGATTACAATTTATTAGGAGCAAAGCTCGAAGTAAATAAATTAATCAAAATAACAAATATTGCTAAAATACAAAATGAGTAAGATAAAATTAGGTGCCCCAAATATCGCAGCATGAGCTTCTCTGCACAAACTTCTTGAGGATCATTTTGAGCCTAATATGTGTCTAGGAGATCTGGAGTACTTTCTTGATGCCCCAAGATATAACGTTTCTCCTTCTAAGAAGACACAACTACCATATATTCAACCTTTGATCTAAATTTAAGTTGCCCTTTTTTGAGTTTTCAATTCAAAACCCCTTTGGTCTCAAGGCTCCCTTTTGCGAGTTTTCGCCTTAGCATCTCCCTTTTTTTTTATAAGTGAAGTATTTTTTCACTGAATTCGAATTCATAAGATTAGGCAGGTTTTTGCCATCCATCTCGGTCAAAATCAACGCTCTTCCAAAAAAGGCTTTCTTTACCACATAAAATCCTTCCCAATTCGGTATCCATCTTCTTCTGAAGTCTTTTTGTATAGTCAGGATCTTTTTCAATACCAGGTCACCCTCATGGAATTCTCTGGGTGAACCTTTTTGTAATAAGCTCGTATTATTCGTTTTTAGTACATTTGACCATGACAGATAGCTTTCAGTCTCTTCTCCTCAATCAAGTTAATCTGATCGTATCGAGATTGGATCCATTCTGCTTCATCTAACTTCAACTTTGATAAAACTCGTAGAGAAGAAATCTCGACTTTAATGAGCAAAACCGCCTCCATTTCATAAACCAATGAGAAAGGCGTTACCCCAGTGGAGGCTCTGACAAACGTTCTATAAGCATAAAGGGTAAATGGTAACTTATGTCAGTCTTTATAAGTCTCTGGCATTTTTCTCACGATTCTCTTAATGTTTTTATTGGTTGCCTCAACTGCACCGTTCATTTTTTAGCGATATGGTGAAGAGTTGTGGTGTTTGATCTTGAATTGACTGTAGATTTTCGATAATGTTATTATTCAAATTTAATGCATTATCAGATATGACCCTTTCTGGAATTCCATACCGATATATGATCTCTTTCTTCAAAAATTTACTGACTACCGACTTCGTGACATTGGCATAAGAAGCAGTTTCTACTTACTTGGTAAAGTAGTGACGACCACAAAGATGAATGGATGCCCATTGGAAGCTTTTGGCAAGATCGGCGTAATGACATCCATACCCCACATAGAGAAAGGCCATGGAGAAGTCATAACATGAAGAGGTGAATGAGGCACATGAATTTTGTCTCCATAAATTTGGCACTTATGACATCTCTTGGCATAACTAATGCAATCACATTCCATAGTGGACCAATAATATCTGAATCTCATGATTTGCCTGGCCATTGTAAAACTATTAACATGTGTTCCACAAATACTCTTATGGACCTTTTTCAAGATTCTCTTGACCTCAACAGCGTCCACGAATCATAGTAGCACCTGATCCTTTCTTCTTTTATATAGTATTCCCCCATCAAAGACATAGTCATTAGCCGATCTCCTTAACGTCCTTTTATCATTCTCAGTTGCCTGATTAGGGTATTCACGATTCTTTACATATCGCAGAATATCGTGGTATCAAGGGTGATCGTCTTTTTCTTCTTCCTCAATATTGTAACAATGGGCTGGAGCCTCATAAATACTTATCTGAATAGGTTTTACATCCTCTTGTTTGTTCACTTTGACTATGGAAGCTAAAGTAGCCAAATCATCAACCATCTCATTTTCATCTCGCGAGAGGTAACAGAAGGTGATGTCATTAAACTTTTTAACTAACTCTAGGTTCAGCCTTCTATACTCAATCAACTTTGG
Source organism: Gossypium arboreum (assembly GCF_025698485.1). Classification (NCBI taxonomy): domain Eukaryota; kingdom Viridiplantae; phylum Streptophyta; class Magnoliopsida; order Malvales; family Malvaceae; genus Gossypium; species Gossypium arboreum. The sequence goes on from NC_069077.1 coordinate 14,853,987, forward strand.
ATCTCTTGTTTCCCATTCACCTTTAAGTTGATAGATTACTAGTGCAGAATCCCCATATACCTCCAATACCTTAATCTTACATTCTATGGTTGCACGGATGGCCATGATACATGCTTCGTATTCTGCCATGTTATTTGTGCAATCAAAGTCAAGTTTAGTGATAAAAGGATAATGATCTCCGTCTGGGGAGACTAGGACTGCCCCAATTCCATTACCCATAGTGTTTGAAGCCCCATCGAAATTTAGTTTCCAGGGATGTTTTTCTTAAGCACCTTCTTCAGTAGTTACAACATACATTAGATCTTCATTTGAGAAATCAAAATTTAAAGGCTCGTAATCCTCTAGAGCTCTATTGGCTAGGAAGTCCGCTATTGCACTCTCTTTTACTGTCTTTTGGTTTACATAGATTATATCAAATTTGGAGAGTAGAATTTTTCATCAGACCATTCTTCTATTCAAATCAGTTGACTCCATTATGTACTTTAGAGGGTCTATTTTTTAGTTTAGCTAAGTTGTATGGTACAACATATACTGTTTCAGTCTCTGGGTTATCCAGATTAAGGCACAACACAACTTCTCAATTGGCGAGTATCTTGTCTCACATTCAGTGAACTTCCTACTGAGGTAATATATCGCTCTTTCTTTCTTTGCTGACTCATCATATTGACCAAGCATGCACCCTATAGAATTTTCAAATACTATCAAGTACAATATCAGTAGGTTATTTAGGCTAGGTGGCATCAGCACTAGGACATTGGACAAGTAATATTTGACTTTGTCAAAAGTCTTTTGGTATTCCACATCCCATACACTTAGATTATGTTTCTTAAGGAGACGAAATATGGGATCACATTTCTCGGTTAGTTGTGAAATGAACTGAACGATATAATTTAATCTCCCTAAGAAACCTCGGACCTCTTTTTGAGTGTGTGGCAAAGGTAACTCCTGTATAGCCTTGACTTTATCTGGGTCGATCTTGATCCCCTTTTCGCTGACTACAAATACTAGCAATTTTCCTGACCTAGCCCTAAAGGTACATTTTGTTGGATTGAGCTTTAGCTGGAACTTTTTTAACCTCAAAAACAATTTTCTCAAGACTTGTACATGCTTCTTTTCTGCTAGGGATTTTGCGATCATATCATCGATATAAACCTCGATTTCTTTGTGCATCATATCATGAAACAAAATTACCATGGCTCTTTAATACGTCGCTCCTACATTTTTCAGTCCAAATGGTATCACTTTATAGCAAATGTTCCCCAAATGGTTACGAATGTAATCTTTTCCATGTCTTCAAGATGCATATCTATCTGGTTGTATCCGGAAAAGCCATCTATGAAAGAGAACAGTGAATAACCTGCTGTGTTTTCCACTAAGGTGTCGATGTGAGGTAATGGGAAATTATCCTTCAAGCTGGCTTTGTTTAAATCCATTTAGTTTACACACATTCGTACTTTCCCATCTTTCTTAAGGACGGGGACTATATTGGCTACCCACTTCGAGTATTTAACCATTTGTAGGAAACCAGCGCCGAACTATTTCTTGACCTCTTCTTTTATTATTAGCAGGATGTCGGGCCTTATCCTTTGGAGTTTTTGTTGAACCAGCTTGCATTCTTCCCTTATGGGAAGCCGGTGTACCACGATATCAATACTTAGACCAGGCATGTCTTGATAGGACCATGCGAAGACATCTTTGAATTCTTAGATTAACTCAGTGAGGTCTTGCTTCGTCTCTGCATCTTCACCTCATTTTTTTCTTGTTTGTCTCTGAAACTCACAATTTCTACTGACTCTTTGTAAGGTATGATTTGTTTTTCATATTGTTCTATCATTCTAAAAAAATTAAGAGATAGGTTACAATCTTAATCATTTTCAAAATCCTAAGGTTCCTCGGGACACATATCCTGCTCAAAATGAGACTCTCAGTCAGCAACAGCATCCCTCGTATCATTAATACTTGGAGACCTGTTATAGGAATAAAGGAAGACCCAAAGAACAAATGAATTTAAGAATAATTATCCGTTTGGCATGAGTATGAATGAAATGGAATACTTAAAATAATATTTTCCAAAATAAGACACAAAGATGCATTTTATTGAAATAAAGATATTGGACATATGCCTTTTTTACAAAAGAATTTTTATTGCTCTCAGGCTTAGAGTAATAAGTGTGTTTTGAACATTACTTTGAATTAGTTCTAAAAATTATAGGAATCTCTTCTACAGTCTAATTGTTTAGAACACTTCTGGGGATATAAAGACAAATGCCTGATAAGTTTTCTTCCTCAATCCCTTCTTCGGATATGGCATTGATGCTCAGATTTCCCAGCAGTTTTTCTGCATTTTCTTATTTTGACATTTTTCATTCAGGATAAATGATTTCTCCTAACAACGAATGCTTTAGATATATGAGGAAAGGTTATCGATTTTCACTTGACCTCTACCCCATTTAGTTGCGCTCTTCTTCTTTCTTACTTCTTCTCCAGCTTCTTTTTCTTTTGTCTCACATCTGGCTAAAGCGGCCTTATTAGTCTATCAGTATTGATGCCTCGACTCTTCATTAAAGGTATTTTTCGAGTCCTCTTCCAAGCAAGGCTCCTTTCTCAACCATCAATTGCAGGCCCATCCTTATGGTTTTAAATATTTTGGCACTGGGATCTTGCTTCCTTCTACAATAAAAGTTGCATTAACAAATTCCAGTGATCGAAAGGAATATTCTATTGTCTCTTCATCATCTTCTATGTATGGTGCGTCACTAGTAACAGATGCAATGATATCCTCTTTAGCATTTATTATTACCAGTCGACCCTCTGTTACCAGTTTCAGTTTTTGGTGCAATGACGATGACACTGTCCAAGCTGAATGAATCCAATGACTACCTAACAAATAGTTATAACAGGGTTTAATATCCATTACCAAAAAATATATCTCATATGTGTTCGGACCAATTAATAGAGGTATTTCAATCCTCCCTTTCACCCTCATTTCTGTACCATTGAATGCTCTCACTATATTTTGGCATGTCTTTATGTGGGAGCTATCTACAGGTAATCTATTTAGTGTGGATAGAGGTAAGATGTTCAGCATAGATCCATTATCGATTAACACTCCTAGCAATGTATATCTTTTGCAGCGGATAGTGATGTGTAAAGCCTTTGTGGATCCCATGCCTCCTAGAGGTATTTCATCATCATTAAAAAAGATGGAATTGTAGGTACTCAGATTATTAACCAAACGATATAGCTTGTTTACAGATATATCATCAGCGACATAAGTTTCATTGAACACCTTCATCAATGTGCTACGATGTGTCTCTAAGCTTAATAGCAAAGCTAGTACTGATATACGAGCTAGTTGTTTGTGTAGTTGTTCTACAACACTATACTCGCTATGCTTTAAGAACTTCAAGAATTCTTTAGCCTCATTCTCAGTTACTGGCTCATTAATAGGTGATTCACGTCTAGCTGCTTTTTCTTTCTTGTGCTCAACTGCAAGGGTTTTTTCCTTAATAGGTTCAGTTCTCACACTTGCAAGGTTATAGTGACTTCCACTGTACGTGAAGAAACCAATATCTTGGCTATCTTCTGAAGTGCTAACTGAGTTCTCCTCTCTTGGGATCATCACGTTGCAGCCATAATTCCATGTAATCCTTTTGCCATCCTTGTAGGGAAAAACCACAGGTTTCTGAATTATGACTCTTGGTACAACTTGTATTCCCGCTTCATTACTTCTTGGTCGTGAAATAATCACAATCTGGTGGTTGACCTTGTAGACTTTCTCCGTTGATCTTCCCTCTGAGGCGCAAACATCTCCTCCTTCTGAGCCATTGACATCTTTAAAGAATTTTAACTCTCTGTTATCCATCAAACTTTGCACCAGAGCTCTGAATTCGGTATATTCCTAGATCTCATGACCTTCTTTAGCGTGGAACCATAGTAGCTCCTCACTCTTTTAGTACCTCTTCTAAATTTTGAATGATTAATTCCACGACTATCATTTTTTGCCAGACCCATTTTAGTGGGGAATTCACTTCTACAACATCAGTTTTGGTCCTCTTTCTTCCACTCTCAATTATTGCATTTACTCCTTGGTCAGAATGACTAGGTAACAGATTTCCTGTCACATTAGGTCTTAAGGGATCATCAAACTTTACAATCCCTATTTTAATGAACCTTTTAATCAACTTTTTGAATGCAGTACAGTTCTAAATTGAGTATTCCGTTATTCTTGCGTGGTACTCGTATTGAGCATTCGCATCATACTAGTTGGGGAACGGAGGTTGCATAGGTTTTAAGTAAAACGGGGATACCACATACGTGTTGAACAAATTCTGATATAACTCTTTATATGTCATCGGGATGGGTATAAATTGGAGTTTTTCCGTGTTCGGCCTTGAATTAGATTCTTGCCTCGAAGGGTCTTGGTGGCTGGTTGCCACGATCCTTGGTTGGCCTATGGTAATCGATTTTGAATAGCTTTTATTATACACACTAGCGGTGTTTACTTCATTTTCTTTCTTTCTCGGGGTAGATTTTTTAGTGTTCTCCCCCACATCTGTTTTCCCACTCCTTACTGCATTTTCAATCATCTCTCCGGACATTACTGCATTTGAGAAGCTCTTAGTAGTGCTTTCTAGCATGTGATTAATGAACGGGGCTTTCAGAGTGTTTATGAAGAGCATTGTTGTCTCCTTCTCCAGAAGAGGTGGTTAGACTTGCGTTGTCACCTCTCTCCATCTCTGAACGTATTGCCTAAAGCTTTCACTTTGCTTCTTCTCCATATTTTACAGCGTAATTATATCGGGTGTCATGTCGATCACATGGCTATATTGTTTCATAAAAGCCTGTGACAAGTCTTTCTATGAGTTGTGTCGAAACCATTTTTTATTTGAAAAAAATGGGGATCGACTTTAAAACGAAGTGTGGAGTCGCCACTAATCTTTTTGTTTAGGCGTGATTGGATCACCTAATAAAACATTTTATTCTATTTAAATCAATTTTGGTCTACGTAAATTTAAAAATGGGTTCGGGAGCCGGTTACGTATGAGGAAGGGTTAGCACCCTCACTACACCCAAAAATTGGTACCAGATTGATTAAGTGATGTCCTTATGTTTAAGATTTTAGAAATTTTTTTTTTGAAATATGGTTCCTTTTAAAACATTTGAGTGGTTCAAGTTGGTCATCAAAATTCTCTCGTTTCAAAGGTATTCAGCATCACATTATACCTTTGAAAACACGATTGATTTTTGACTTCCAAAAGTTCATACGTTAAAAATTACAAAAGGATGTCCAATTATTTAGTCCAACGAAAAATTGAAACCCAGCAAGGTAGGGCACGATTTCCCAAATTTCCAAACATTGAACATTGCCTTATTTTAGAGTTTTTTTTAAAAAAATTGTAAACTAACTCAAAACACATTTATTTGACCAGAAACAAGATGAAATAATTAATTTTTAAAAAAATTTGAAATTACAAAGCAACATTTGTATAAAAAGAGGAATAATAAACATGGGATAATATGCACACATAAAGTACAATACTTGGTGAATGAAGATGATACAACCTTATCTAACCAACTAAAAAACAAACAATTAAATATAATTAATCTAAGAAAATGTAACCAAAATTTCAAGCATGGATGGAGAACAATTGATATAACAATACAAAAAAAAAAAGAATAAGTAATATGCCACAACAATATATAATAATCAACACAAAATGTACAAAACAAAATGAAAATTAGAAGTCAATGTGGTATAAGACAATTTTAAAATAATGATGAACTAATGAACACATAATATATATAATATATGAATTGATGAATTGATGAATTTGAAATAATTTCTATAAAGAACTAGGGATATATATACAATCATTAAAATGAATATTATAGAATTAAGGCATTTGAATCAAATAATATGCAAAATGTTAAAAACATTTGTTTAAAACTGACAATATACACACAATAAAGGGAATTTAAATAATATATAAAATATGAAAGGATAGTAAAAATACATAATAAGATATAATCTTAGGAAATAAATTATATACATAATAGATTTACAAAACATATATATGTATAAATAGATTTAGAAGCAATTATTTGTAAAAATAGCATGGAATTAATAATGCGTATAAGATTAAATTAATTTTATCATAAATTGTATATGTAATAGATTTTAAAACATAATTATGTATACAAATAGATTTAAAAGAAATTATATGTATAAAATAACATGAATTTAATGATGTATATAGATCAAACATATGTACCAATATATATGTATATATAATAATTTAAATAATACATAAAATATGTAGGATTTTCCTTTAAATAACAAAGATATATAATAAAATATGTGAATAAATTTAAAAGAAATTATATGCATAAAATAACATAATATTAATAATATACATAGAATAAAATTAACTTTATCATGAATTATTTATCATGAATTATATATATATAATAATGTATAAGAACATTTATATAAAATATTATACAAAATGTTAAAATGATATGATATAAAAATTTTACAATAATGACTTTAAAAAACAAAATACAATTATCAAAGTAGCTCAAAAATAAAAATAAGTAAACAAGAATTAAAAAAATGAATGTGAAATGAATCTAAAAAAATGATGAAAAAAAACTTAATTAAAATAAAAGGGATAATTCACAAATGAAATAAACTTTTGAAATTAAAATGATGACCAACGCGCAATGTGCGTGAACGTGCGAGGATTAAAAATGCAATTATTCCAAGTTTCTGAACGCACCATGTAAAAATGGATCAAATCAAAACAGCGCACAAGTTTTAGGAAAGAATTAAAAAACAAAAGAAACATAAATGGTACCTAATCAGATGACGGCAAACGAGGAGGGACCAAATGTGCAACTAACCCAAATCAATTAAGTGCGCGGATCTTGCCCAAGTCGGGTCGATTCACGCGCAGATTCCTCCATCACCTAAACAGCGCTGTTTCATTAGCTGTTAAAGTTAGAAAAAAATTCTTTGAAAATATTATTTGCTCTTTTCTAAAGAATAGCCATCATCCTTACTAGGGTTTCGGCTTCTCAAAGGCTACCCTTCGATGCTTGCTACACCACCACATATGGTGGCCAACGCGCAAAAGATGGCCTGGATCTGATCGACCATGATCTCGAAAGCTAGGTAAGTGTTCATTTCTTTCCCTCTTTTTATTTTTATACATTAACAACAATAGAAGAAGATAAAAAAATGAAAGATCTAGATGAAACCAATTTTAAATCTATTTTAAAAAATAAGAGGGATAGAGATCTATCAAAACGAAGAGGATTTCAATACCTACTTTTATCTTTTTTTGCAATCACAAAGTAAATCCACCCTTGAAATCAAACGAAAGCCAGATCCATAGAAAAAATAAACGCAACCCTCTGCTAAATTTATTTGATTTTTTTTGTATTCCAATATACATCCGTAGTCCATTTACAGTACAAATGATGGCTTTTTATAGCCAATTTACAACATAAATAAAAAAAAAATAAAAATTCTATTTTCTTGCTGTCAGTTGCTGGCTTATTTTTCTGTTATTGGCATTACTGCTTTTGTTATTCTTCTCGCAGGTTCTATGGCCATAAGGAGCAGAAATCGCTCGTAGTGACGTGGAGGAGGCTCGAATGCTGCGGTACTAGTTTCGTGCGAGGCTGCTGCGCGCTTGAGCTTGGCGGCTTAGGGTTTCCAGAGACCTCACCTGTCCGGGCCATTTGGGCCAGACAATAAGGCTATTTTAGAAGTGGACTGTTAATTTTGCTAGGGATTTGGGTTTAGGTTTATTAGGTTGGGTTTATTTGGGCTTTTATTGTTAGGTTATAAGTGATTTGTAAATGGACTTTGATGATGAACTTTTATTGGTTTTTATTTTAATTTATTTTTTGTTTTTTTAATTTCTGGTTTTTTTTTCTAACGGGCCCGGGTGAAATGGGCCTATTACAAGTTGATTTTAGCACGGCTTAATTAATTGTACCATTAGGCATCCGACCCAATCAAACTTTCCTAGAAGCAATGGATTAACAATTAATTGTTATTAACGTATCTCGTCATTCTTCTGCAAAAAATTGTGATATAGGCTTCAGGACAACTAGTCCCATTATATTTTTCAAATTTTGGAGTCTTAAATTTTGGTGGGAGCACTAGATCTGGGACTAAGCTCAATTCCTTAGCATTGTCCCTGAAAAGGTAATTAACATTCTTCATAGCTTTGAATTTCTCCTCTAACCACTTGCACCAATCTTTTAGCTCTTTTGGCAATTCTACTCTTACTCTATCCATTTCTGCCATGCTGTCCAAATCTGGAACGACGGGGTTGGTCGAATTATCTTCGGGATTGAAACTTGAACCCGTTGGGTAGTTCACCAATGCTGAGGTGCCGACCTGGTATTGTTGTGGCCTTATAGTAACAGGTACCCTTCGTGGATATGTATTTGGTTGGGCTTAAGCATTCACCAGGGTAAAGCCTAGAGGGTATGTAGGATCTTCATTATCATCCTTAGAGTTAATCACAGTACTTTTCCCTTTTTTGATCCCTCCAACCAACAACTGGGTCAACTGGCTTATCATGCTTCGTTGGGACTCTTGTATTTGATCCCTCATGTCTTGATGCACCTTAGCTAATTGTTCCTGCAGCTGCTGTTGCAATTAATCTTGCACATCTTTCTGAATTTGTTCCCGTCTCTCTAACCTTTAATCTATGGATTTGGTTTTACTGCGGGTACCGTAACGATATTCAGTTGGCAAATTCTTGTTGGTTTCTAGGGTAACTATCATAATTTTTATTAATGAGGGTATTTTATTTATGAAATTTAATGTATATGATGAAATGTACCTGATGAATGAAAAATGAATGCAAAAAGAGGCATTAGTTTTGATTCAATTCTATTAGAACAACTTTACTAGAAAACAAATCTCTTTACATAAAACGGATATATTTTACATATACGGCATTGCCCTAATACTCAAAGCCTTAACTTTTCTAAGGAACCAAGCTAATTCTCGGCCTCGATCTGATTCTGACTCATATCTTAAGCGCAACATGTCAGCCTGAACTGCTAGTGTTTGCAAATGGTCGGCTACTTCCTGTACTTGAATTAAAGCTTCGCCCATGATGTGATCTCTATCCCTAATCTGACCTTGAGAGCATTGAAGTTGCTCTTTCCAATGTTCATTATTCATTTCAAGAAGCTCAACTTGAAGTTCACAATTTTGCAGTGTGACCTCAAACTCTTCTATCTTTCCCTTCAACTCTTCAATCTTATTCAAGCTTGCTTTCAACTCAATCACGGAGTTGCAACTACGATATTAATGCAGTGACCTTTCTAATTCTGCTACTCGGGCTCTCAATCCAACCTTTTCACTTCGGCTTTCTAACAAATCCCTTTTTAGAGCATCTTCTCAAGCTTAAGTATCTTGAAATTTCTTTTCCCACTGACCAGTTCTAATATTTTCTTCTTGGATTTCTTGCCTCCAATGTTCTGATGTTTTACCCAACTCGATAGTCTTTATCGACAAAGGTAGTTTCTTATAATCCATTTTAAAGTTATACAAGTCTTCCTCAGCCCTATTCTTTCTTTTTCTCATTTCTCAGCTTCTAATTTCTGAATGTCGATGTGTAATCCTAGTTGAACCTTTTCTTTTTCCAACTTTTCTATCCTTTTCCCCAACTTTGAATTATTCTTTTCGAAGTCTTCCTTTACGATCTGTAATTTAGATGGGATCACTTGCAATTGTTCTTCTATTGACCAGGTACTTTCTTGGCTCATCGAAGGGACGTTGTCATTGATTCTTTTACCCAACCACCAATCATATTTCGGGGTTGTCATGGGATTTACGAAAAACCTCTTCATTTTATGAGTTTGGTTTCAAGCATTCGATATTTCACAAACCTTCCTTTTGTAGTTATCACCTTTGTATGCAAACTCACATTGAGCCAACCCTTGCGTTGTCGGTATGAACTGCCTCGACCTATACTGTCTCAGTATAAGTAAAGAGGCATATCCAATAGTTCCCCATATTTCGAGTAAAGGGACCTAGTCGAAGTCTCCACATCGGTACTAAATTTCATTAAGGATCATCTAAGGGGCCCTCTATTCAACGTCTTTGTCTTGGAGGCTTTAAAGAATTGTCATCCACTTTTCTTCAAAAATGTTGTCTTACCTTGGGTTAGCCACGAATTCTTTCAACGGAGAGTAGTTCTCAAAGAATACTCAATAAGAGGCCTTTTTTACCTTCCAAAAGTGGCTATAAAACCAGACTAGTAAGAGTTGCGCACACCCTATAAATTTTCCTTCGCTTGCTCTCTGGAACGTACTTAAAAATCTGAAAGTTTCAGCCAAAGTTTTTGGGACAGATGTGACCCTTTTGTCAAGCCGGTCAAATAGATCTGAAACTACATCATCTATGTGCCCTAGTGCTTTGGGGAAGATGAACAACCCGTAATACTCAAGGCGAAGACGTCGACTTTTTTCTTCGAATTCGGATGTGCCAAGATCAAATCTCGTAAACTTTTTCAATTGATACATTTACTATCTCCCTTTTGTTTAATCCAGGCCGCGACCCATTGCTTGCTCATCCTAGTTATGCTCATTAGCCTCTTTAAAAAGGTCGGGATGTTGGCAGCTCTAGAATAAGCTTTGTTAGCTTGGATCCTCGGGCAACAGAGCAGAGTTGTGTACTCTTATATGGTAGGCACCAAGTCTACCTTCCCAAAAGTGAAGCAGCTATAGGCAGGAATCCAATACTGGGCAAGAGCTCGGAATAAGTGCTTATCTACTTTGACATCGAGTAAATAAGGCAAATCACCATACTTACGGTAGAATAATTGTTTGATTTCATTATCCCACTGGTCTCATTTTTTTCATCTCTTGGAGATTATTCTGATTTGCACTGATGTGAGTGGAATCCCAAAGTTCTGACATATACCCTTTCGTTAGGTTGTCGCCCTTCTCTTGTTGTGTTTTCTCAAACCATATTTGTACGGCCGATTGTCTTTCACTTTGTTAAGAAATTATTTTTCCATGGCAAGCTCTCTATTTAGCAACTGAACGTGAATAACACTTTTTCTATGATGAAAATGCAATGTAATCATAACCAAAACAAAACAAAACAAGTCAGTACATTTTATACAAAGCTAGAATACAAAGCAAGAAATAATAAATAGAACATCTATTCGGGTGACCACTAGAGGTTTGGTATGGTTCTACCTAGGGTAGGTTCTTAGGGCTCATTATATACGATTCGGTTCTAAAGTAAGGGTATCTGAACCAGTAGATTCCTCAATCCTCACCCATTATAGGCTCATACAAACTGAGTTCAGTTCAGGGAAATACATTTCCCTATGGCTTTACGGAGATGAAGATCTCATGAAGATATAGGTACGGATGTATCCCGAAAGTGAGCCACTATCCTAAAATAAGGTGAAGACCTCACGAAGGAATAGCTTCTCATGTGAAAACATACAAAGAGAAAGTTTCGAATAGATACACTATATCGCTATGTAACTCGAGATATCAAAGACAAAACATGAAGGATGAAATGCAATAAAGGGATCATTAATTTAAACCAAATTATCAACTTTCGATAAAAAGACCAAAAAATAATCAACTCGCGGCTTGACTTACTTATTTTTTTCCCCAGTGGAGTCGCCAAGCTGTCGAAACCTTTTTTTGGAATCGACTTTTTATTTTAAAATGAGAATGGAGTCAACACGGTCCATTTTACTTGGTGTAATTGGGTCATAGTTGTTTTGTTATGTTTTGTTTTGTTTATTGGGTTTATTTATGTGTGTTGGGCCAGGCAAAATTAGGCCCGTACAATACAAAAATTTTAAAAAATTAATGTAAATGTTCAATAGTTTGTATTAAGATAATTATAAATAAAAAATAAAAAATTAAATTTTTTTACACTTTTATTAAAAGATTTTATCTATATTTATATGCACGGTCAATATTTGTTTTATAGAATATTGCAAATTTATATTTGGTGCCACCTATGGGTGGCCCTTCTTTGCATACATTTTATGATGGCCCTCCATTCAATCATTTATGACCCATCATCTATGTATCTCAGTCAAGCCAATTGAGAGTCCACCCGCTATAAGCAATCCACTACAATCCTTCTTCTAGGACTACTAAAGCATAACAACCTCATATAATTTCAATAATGAGAATTTTAGAGTAGGACTACACATTACTGTGTATGGCGACAACTGATATGCAACGGATCTACCGCCGAAAAGACTGCGCAAGCAGGCATACCATTTTTATTATATATAACTTGTGCAATTATACATATCACCTATGGATGACATGACACTACTAGGCAATAACTCTCCTCTATATATATCTCAGAACACGAAGGTTAAGAGATCTCCTTCTTCCTTTCCAAGAAAACCTTAACTTCACCCAACCTTCTCATCCCTTCTTCATCTCTTCTCCTTCTACCTCAATTTTCTATCTTGGCTCTCCACCTATCACAAGTGGCCAGCCCTCCAATCACGGCCACTTTCTGTTGATTTCTTGTAATAAAAAGTTTATAACTTGTTGTCATACAGTAATAGTCGCCAACCTGAGACCCAAATAAGCTTCGAGTCGCCTACCCGCAACCCGACTAAACCCCACTAGATGGATACACACGAGATGTACAGTGAGAGGACAGTTAAGGGAGCTCGCAGTATCAGCTCGCAGAAGTCAAAGTGAGTTTGCGGTTCCATGTCGCATACACTCAAAGAGTTCACATAGAAGAGACTGCGAACTCCAGCATACGATCTGGAATAGTACACATGTCCAACATGCTTGAGGCCTACTCAGAGTGTCAGTTTTATAAATAGTGGGGTTAAGTCATGAACATTGATAATATGTATAATGTTTAGATATTTCTTTTAACGAGACACATAGAAAATTACTCAACACTTTTAATATTTTGATGACTAAAACTAAAAGTTTATCAGATGGGTTCTGATATAGATTAACTAGTAAAATTATATAAGCATAAATGAAAAATAAGACTTAAACTATAGTCCTTTTTACATCTATTTTGTGAATGTTTGAGAATCAGATCATCGTTTAGTGTAATTCTCGAGGAAAATCTTTGATTCCTTCTAAGGTGGGAACTTTTTTATATTTCTTTTCCATTATTTGATTTACTTTGTATATAAAATTTCATTTTCAATCCTTATGGTAGACTCAAATTTTAGATTATATAATAATGGTAAATTTTCAATTTTGTTTTTTTTTTATGTTGGTACGTGATATTCGTGACAGGTTTTAAAGATTTATGAAAGAATCAATCTTGAGACTAACTTATTATCACGATTAAGGCAAGTGTGCCTATCGAACAATAGTATAGTTTAGTAAGACCGGATTGTCGAACCCAAAGGAACTACGAGTACTAGTATTTACTTTCTTTTTATTATCTAGCCTAAAAATTAAGAGGTTTGGTTATCTAAACTAATTATTAACTAAGAATGCACAGACAGAAAATTCAGGAAAATACTTTTGGGAAAATTCGATTGACTAAGACAATACCTAAGGGAAAATCCACCTAGACTTCACTTGTTATTTAACTCTGAATCAGACGATTTATTCATTTGACTTGATCCGTAGAAATCCCTAAGTTATATTATTATCTTTCTCGAGACTAATAACGTCTAACCCTAGGTTGAATAATTGAAATTTCTTTCTAATTAACACCCTAGAATTGCATTAACTTGATCTATGGATTCCCTTATTAAGTTTCACCCTAATCCGACAAAATCTTATAACCCTATCTCTAGGCGTGCAATCAACTCCGCTTAATTATGACAAATTTACTCTTAGACAGGGTCTATTCCTCCTCTGAATAAGAGCTTAAATTGAATCAATATCCTGGAATATCAAAACAAGAATTAAGAACACATAATTAAGAACAAGTCAAATATTTATCTTACAATTCAGATAATAATAACAAGATCCGTCTTAGGTTTCATTCCCCTTAGGTATTTAGGGGGTTTAGTTCATACTTATGAAAGAAAACATCTCAAAAACATAAATATAACAAAACATAAGAAAACCCAAAACTCCTAAATGAACTTAAAGGGAGATCTTTAGTCTTGATGATGAATCTGGCTTCTGAGATGGATCAATCGGCTTTTCTTGAGTAATTCATTGTTTCTTACTCTGCATTCCCTTCTAAGTGCCTCCTCAGGTGTTTAAATAGGCTTTAGAATGCCTAAGAGCCCCCAAAATTGGCCTTTTTCAAATTGGACTAAACTTGGGCTCGGTAGGGACACGCCCGTGTGCGATTACTTAAGGCCGTGGTCAAGGCTGTTAAATAGGCACGAGCGTGTGATCTACCCGTGTAAGTCATGGTTCGATCTTATTAAAGAGATACGCCCGTGTGAGGAAGTCCAGGCCGTGTTAATTTCCCACGTGGGTCCATTTTCTCCGTTTTGGCCCGTTTCTCGCCCTTTTTACTCTCCTATGCTAATCTAAGTATAAAACATGAAATTAAAGGATTAGGAGAATCGAATTCACCAATTCTAAGAAGAAACCATCCATAATTGCTAAGCATGAGATAAAAATATGTATAAATTATGGTTTATCAAATACCCCCACACTTAGGAATTTTCTTGTCCTTAAGCAAAATCCTCAACTTACAATCAAAATAAATTCTTCTCAATTTATAATCCCTATCAATAATATCTCAAAATAATCCATAAGTACTCATACATTGAAAATTCAACTAAAAGTATATCAAAGTTTCAAACATTCCAAGTTGAGCATTTTATCACTAAAACATAGGTTTCTCCCATCATTTAAGTGATTACATTTGATCAAAATATCCCAGAGTTTAACATCCTCACTAAAGATTCACTCAAGTCACTCAAGGTGTTTAAGAACATCAATAAAAGCACTCATTAGTCAATATGAAAAGTTATTACCATAGGCTTGCTTGAAAATCAAATCTCCACCACTATATATTGAGCTGATACATCAATCAAAAACGTCTTTTTAGAGGGTTGTAACATGTCTTTGGTTAGGGGGTGTGGTCATAAGCTGAAAGAAGATGTTAGAATAGAGATTGAATTGAAAAATTACCTAGCTAGAAAAATAACTAGTCATCAGTTGAATAAAAGTGAACTTCTTCTTAGAATATTGAATTAACACTCAAGCTCAAAAACGACGAATTACTACTAATATGTATTGAAGTAGATTTTTTTTTAAGAACAAGTCAAATACATAGAAGAACAAAACATAGCTAAGCAATTAGTTCAAATCAAATCTCGACAAAAATAGGGATCAAATTAGGGGATTTCAACAATAATGGGTTATGGGTTAATATTGGTGTAAATCAATTAATGGTTTGTTAGGCTCAAAGGGGTTCGCTAAGGGTTTATTATAAAGGTAGGCTTTTGTGGAGTGAGAGGGTTAAACCTAAGTGCCTTTGTCATCTTGACATATCAAATTAAATGGTGTGGTCTTGACATGCATAATCAAGCAAGTTCTAGAATAACAAATCAAAACTGACGCACTCATAATGAAAGTGAGCACGAAAGGAATAAAATATGCTCTAAAGGCTCAAGATCTCACAAAAATAATGGCTTTTTGATGTTCAAACTTGTGAATTTTAACTCAAGATAATACCTAAGCTTGGGGAAACAACCTAAAAGTTTTTAATTCTTTAAAAATCAACTTATCATGCTTGATTCCCTAATGTCCTAAAGTTTAATTTAAGACATATCAATAAAAATCATAAATTAATCAAAATTCATTCTAATAGTGATATGAGTGACTCACTTGAGAATAAGACAAAATTCAGGGATTTCTAATGATGATATGAAAGACCCGCCATACTTAAGATGTACATTGCCTTCAATGTACAAAGAGAGATATATTGACAAAGATAGATATATAATCATAAGATAAGGAGAGAAGTGAAACTTCCTGAATGATGCATGGACTCCTTGAATTAGAGTCATGGAGAATAAACGGCAAAAGCAATGATGAGGGTGGAGGAGGATACGCCGGTGGTGGTAGAGGTCGAGTTCCACAAATGCTGTGCCAAAAGAATATTATATCTCATGTTGGCTATAGTCGTGGTCGAGCAGGGCATGGCAGTCATAGAGAACCTTTCCCAAGGGAGTTTCAAGTTCCTGAGTAATAGTGAGCTTTGGAGCTCTTTATAACTGTGATAGTATCAGGAACTTTTTTAAGAAATATATAAGGAAGAATAATTACTCATAATGAAATAGCCGAAATTAAAAATTGTAAAATAATAATTATAAAATCGACTAAAAATAAGCTTAAAGAAAAATAAAAAGTAGTCTTAAAATAAAATAAAAGTAATAACATAAAATAATAAATAAAACTTTTTAAACATCTTCATCGCTAGATGATTCGTAAGGTGGGGGCGGCGATAAGATGTGGAAGTGCTGACAAATCTGCTATAGAGTAGTATCAATGTTATCAAAGCGCTGAAAACACTACTGCTCGAATCGAGTAAAGCGCTCAGAGATGTCAGCGTATGAAGCCGCCACATGAACTGGACGAGAGGGGGTGGTGGCTGAGACGGTGGGTCCTCATGACGTGGAGGGACATTATCAGTAATGTCCTCTGGATTCTCATCCTCGGTGAACTGGACGGGGCAGTACTAAGGAGGGTAGGTGCCACGTCATTTCTCGATCATCCTCATACTTAGCATGCTCAAAATGCTCTGTGGGGACATCTGGTCGATGAAAGTGAGGGAGGATGATTGGGCTGTTGTGTTGAGGAGCTCGAAGTACCGAGCCAGTCGAGTCACATAGGGCTCGATAGAGATGGCCCCTCTCTTGTGTCGCTCCGTCCAGTGGCGAATAGCGAGGGAATAAAGTAGGCAAGGTCGATGATGTGCCCATTCGCCATACTTCATAAGAAATAGGCATCGTGGGTGGTGACGACGCCGGTGTTCTCTCGTCTCCCTGTTAGTGTGTGATCCAAGATGGCGTGTAGATACCTCAAGGATGAAGGGAGAGCCGATGTCTTGGAGTGGCTAGGATCGTAGGTGGCTGAGGAAAAGACAAGGTCCCTCTAACATTTTGAGGGGGAGCAATAGATGTGGCGGTGAAGGGTGTTGAGTTCATTATTGTATATGAATTCCTTCGTGTATAGCCCCAGTGCAATCCTGAATTCGAATACGCTCAATTGGCATACTAGACCACCAAGGCGAAATTGGACCGTTACAAGATCGTTGAAGTTTGTCATGACGGTCTGAAGATGGAACGTTGAGTAGAGTTCCAATGTGAACTCTAGATACGTCGGCTCGACGATCTCAAAGAAGAGCCCCCACGGGTCAGTCGTCAAGAGGGCTCGGACTACCTCAGCCAAATGAATCTGTTTTAGTGTGACCCAGTCAATGCAGCGGCCCACACCTAGGGGTCGGGCCTGTAATATCTAAGATAATTCCTCCTGGGGTCCTAAGGGAACCTGGAGGAATGGGTGCCTAATCTCCTTAGTAGGACCAGAGGATGATGCTGCTTGTTTCTATTTCTTCGAGGCGGAAACAACAATTTTCTTACCACGTGAGGATGACATTGTACCTGCATTGAAATATTGAAGTTTAACTAATATGCCCCAAGAATAGTATGGGAAATCAGGACTAAATATGAATATTTCATGAGATTAACGTATCAGGTGATAAAAACTAAAGCAACTAAATATATCAAGTTATAGGATTATGGGAATAATGAATGAATACATGTAGGTAAGCATAAATTTCATGGAAACAAGGAAAAATGAAAGAGTATAGCATAATGTAGTAACTAAAATGACAAAAGAATTTTATTAAACAAGCATGAGTATTTAAATATTCTAACTATGAATATTCATTCAAAATAGTTCAATAGAGCAGAGAAATCATGAAATAAGCAACATATATAAATAAAATAGAGAGAAAAGAGTAAACAAATGCAAAAGGAAAGAGCTTGGGGCGTCAGAGTTGGTGTTGTAGGCGGCGCACGGGCGTGGGGCGTAGGGCATGTGAAGTTCCAGCAGGTAGGGTTAGGGATTTTTAGGGAGGGAGATGATGAATAGTGAGGGGCTTATATAGATTTTGAGGCACACGCTCGTGGGACACGCCCGTGTAGCCTAATTTTTGCCCTTGTGTTTCACGAATTTTGAATTTAGTTCATCTGACATTCGGCCCACGCTCGTGTTGCTTGGGCATGTAGGTGCATACGGCCGTGGCGAACGGCCGTGTCTTGCTTTGTTCGCTTCTCCTACGCCCGTGTACATAGGTCCACACCCGTGCTTGTTTAACAGTGTCGACCATGGGTGGATGGCACGAGCGTGTCACACGCCCATGTTATATTCTCAGTTTCAACCAGAGGCACGGATGTGTCTCACACTCGTGTTATTTTGACAGTTTTGCCCACGACCATGTTGCATGGCCGTGGCAACTTTTTGCACCCCGTGTTGGGGAAAAATCTTGCCCTGTTTTTACACGGCCTAATGCATGCCCGTATGCCTGGCCGTGTGGTCTTTAGAAAGCTTGCGTTCCATGATTCGGTTAGTATGTTAGATGTTAAAAAACTAAAATTTAAGGAAATTAACACTGTTAGTGCTCGGGTTGCCTCCCGAGAAGCGCTTATTTATAGTCTAAGCTCGACTTACCTCACTTTTGCATGGTCAAAGTGGAGCGAGGAGTTTACACTCCTCATCCTGCTATAAACTTTATCAACATAAGGTTTAAGACGAGTACTGTTTACCTTAAATGTGCCGAATTTGGGATGATTTACCTTGACTGTACTATATGGGAAAATACTGAGTACCGTAAGAGGAATTGGTTCATTAGGTTCAGAAGTGGTAATGCGAGGATCTGCTGTATCTAGTAGTACTTTGTCTCCAACCTTAAGTTGATTTGGTGAGGTATTTAGCTCGACCTGGCTTAGTTTCAGCTTATCGAGTGTTCTCGATTTCTGTGTCCGCCATTTATCTAGCTCCTTAATTTGTAGCCTTTGTTCTTCATAAATAAGTCCCTTGTTGTTGTTTGAACACGGCTCATATGCGTTCTTCGTAACTGTTTCCTACACAGAAGGTTTCACCACATGATTAGTACTAGTAGAATGATTTATACAACCACCTTCAATTTTTGATGTGTTACTCGAATTACGAGCTTGAAGGGTGATTATTTCGTCTCCCACACGAAGTGTGAGTTCACCTGTACCAACATCAATAATGGTTCTAGCAGTTGCAAAAAAGGGTCGTCCTAAAACTAAAGGTGCGTTAGTATCCTCTTCCATGTCTAGAACAACAAATTCTACTGGGTATATAAATTTATCGATCTTAACAAGAACATCTTCAATGATACCCTTAGGAAATCTAATGGTTTTATCAGCCAATTGAATGCTCATCCTAGTTTGTTTGGGTTTCCCAAGACCTAGCCGTTTAAACATTTTATAAGGCATAACATTAATGCTTGCCCCTAAGTCAGACAATGCATGATGAACATCTAAACTACCGATTAAACAAGGAATCGCAAAACTCCCTGGATCATTCAATTTGTTGGGTAGCTTATTCTGTAATATGGCTGAGCAAACTACATTCAACTCCACATGTGACGTATTATCCAACTTTCGTTTATTTTTTAAAAGCTCCTTTAAAAATTTGACTGCGTTTGGCATCTGCGAAAGGGCTTCAATAAACGGTAAGTTAATACGTAGTTTCTTTAAAAGTTTAAGAAATTGACCAAATTGTTCATCTGATCGGTCTTTACTTGTCGCATTGGGGTATGGCACATGAGGTTTATATTCTGTACTCATCGGCTTTGGGTCATTTTGGCCTACCTCATTCTTACCTTTGCTTACCACCGTTTCTAGCCTTGGTTCTGCAACTAACCCTTCCTCATCTTGAATGGCAATCGCGTTGAGTTGCTCTATTGGGTTAGATTCAGTGTTGCTGGGCAGGCTTCCTAGTGGTCTTTCAGAAATCAACTTGGCAAGCTGGCCAATCTGAGTTTCGAGCCCCTGGATTGATGCTTGTTGATTTTTGAGTGTCGTCTCGGTATTTTGAAAATAAGTTTCTGACACCAAGATGAATTTAGTTAGTATCTCCTCAAGGTTCGACTTTTTCTCCTGCTAGTACGGTGGTTGTTGAAAGCCTTGAGGGGGTGGTGGTCTCTGATTTCCTTGGCCTCCCCATGAAAAATTTGGATGGTTCCTCTAACCTGCATTGTAAGTATTGCTATAAGGATTGTTTTGAGATCGAGAATTGTTACCCATGTAATTTAACTGCTCGTTCTCCATGTTGTGGCCATAAGGTGAATATTTTGAATTATTTGATCCACCTCCACTTGCTTTGCACTGCATTACTAGGTGAACCTGTGAAGAATTAAGAAAACCATCAATTTTCTTATTCAAGAGTTCTACCTGATTAGAAAGCATGGTGACCGAATCGACTTTATAAATGCCGGCTGCTTTTGTTGGCTTTGTCCTCATGACTTGCCACTGATAATTATTCAGTGACATCTCTTCTATAAATTCATAAGCATCTTCAGGTGTCTTATTATTGATAGCTCTGCCAGCGGTTGCGTCGATCATCTATCGAGTTGAAGGATTCAGGCCATTATTAAATGTTTGAACCTGTAGCCAGAGTGGTAACCCATGGTGAGGGCATCTTCTCAAGAGGTCCTTGTATCTCTTCCATGCATCGTAGAGTGTTTCTAAATCCATCTGTACAAAAGAAGAGATATCATTATTTAATTTGGCTATTTTAGCGAAAAATATTTTAATAAAAACTTTTCGGTCATTTGTTCCCAAGTAGTGATTGACCCCCGTGGCAACGAGTTCAACCACTGTTTAGCTTTGTTTCTCAATGAAAAAGGGAATAACCGAAGGCGAATGGCGTTATCAGAAACGCCATTTATTTTAAAAGTGTCGCAAAATTCTAAGAAATTTGCCAAGTGAGCGTTGGGATCTTCGTCTTGCAAACCATCAAACTGAACAAATTATTGTATCATTTGAATTGTGTTAGGTTTCAATTCAAAAGTATTTGCAGCTACAACAGATCTAACTATGCTTGATTTAGTTCCTGTTAAAGAAGGTTTAGCATAATCATACATAGTGCGCGAAGCAAGATTCTGATTAACAGCAATCGCAGGAGGTAGCGAATTTTCTTGGTTTTCAGCCATCTTTTCAGTTATGGTTGAAGTATCATCATCTTGCTCTTTCTCTGTGTATCGTAAGTTTCGCCTTATTTCTCGTCTGTTTCTACAAACAATGCGGTTGATCTCACCGTCAAAAAGTAGTGGTCCGACAGGTTTCTTCTGGTCATAAACTAGAAAAACCTGTCAGAAGGAAATAAATGAAGAATTAAAAAATAAAATAAAAATTTAAATTGCAATAAAAGTAAAATGGCTAAAGTAATAAAAATCGAGTGTTCCTAATATCCTAGTTCCCCGGCAACGGCGCTAAAAACTTGATACGTGATATTCATGACAGGTTTTAAAGATTTATGAAAGAATCGTTCTTGAGACTAACTTATTATCACGATTAAGGCTAGTGTACCTATCAAACAGTAGTATAGTTCGGCAAGACTGGATTGTCAAACCCAAAGGAACTACGAGTACTACTATTTACTTCCTTTTTATTATCTAGCTTAAAAATTAAGAGGTTTGATTATCTAAACTAATTATTAACTAAGAATGCACAGAAAGAAAATTCGGGAAAATACTTTTGGGAAAATTCGATTGGCTAAGACAATACCTAAGGAAAAATCCACCTAGACTTCACTTATTATTTGACTCTGAATCAGATGATTTATTCATTTGACTTGATTCGTAGAAATCCCTAAGTTATATTATTATTTTTCTCGAGACTAATAACGTCTAACCCTAGGTTGAATAATTAAAATCTCTTTCTAATTAACACCCTAGAATTATGGATTCCCTTATTAGGTTTCACCCTAATCCGGTAAAATCTTATCACCCTATCTCTAGGTGTGCAATCAACTACACTTAATTATGACAAATTTACTCTTAGACAGGGTCTATTCCTCCTCTAAATAAGAGCTTAACTTGAGTCAATATTCTGGAATATCAAAACAAGAATTAAGAACACATAATTAAGAACAAGTCAAATATTTATCATACAATTCAGATAATAATAATAAGATCCGTCTTAGGTTTCATTCCCCTTAAGTATTTAGGGGGTTTAGTTCATACTTATGAAAGAAAACATCTCAAAAGCATAAAGATAACAAAACATAAGAAAACCCAAAACTCCTGAAGGAACTTGAAGGGAGATCTTTAGTCTTGATGATGAATCCGACTTTTGAGATGGATCAATCGGCTTTCCTTGAGTAATTCATTGCTTCCTACTCTGCATTCCCTTCTAAGTGCCTCCTCAGGTGTTTAAATAGGTTTTAGAATGCCTAAGAGCCCCCAAAATTGAATGATATGTATATGATGATGTGTAAGATAAAAGTTTAGACTGTGATATACTTATCCATGTTTGTTTGGCCCTTATATGATATTATGTGCTTGACTTGTCTGATTTAATGAATGAATAAGTAATATTATCTAGGAAACATTGAAATACATGTATAAGTACACTTGTTTAAATGAGATAACTAAAAAGTGAGTGTAAAATTAATATGAATGTTAGTTCCTCGAAATGAATGACATGATTGAAATATGATTGCTATGATGAAAACTGTGTTACATTTGTATATGAAAGTTGAGTCAGAGGCCCTACGACCCCTCTCCCCTTACCAAAGTGGTGTTTTATAAGGGAAATTCCTGAGATTTATGTTGAATGAGTTTCCAGGTGAGAAACCAAAGAGTTCAATGATGGAATGGTTATAAGTATGATTAGAGATTGAGAATGGGTTGATAAGTACAGACATGAGCTAGAAAGATATCAGATTGACCGAAAGATTGTTTAATTTTCGCAACATCGCAGTTAGCGGAAAAGTTAATTTTGGTAAAACGATCTATCCTGGTATGATGTCGAGAAATATATTGATTGAAATTCCCCCATGAACTGGTTTTCTTAGTGAAGGGAATATTATGGAATTTGGGATGGTAGAAATAGTTAAAGGAATAATGTTCGAAATAAAGAAATGTTCCCTGATCTTAACGTTAGATGAATGTGTTGTTAGTCTAATTGAATTATAATCTACATGGTTCTGCTTTTCTCTGGTATTTTGTTATATTCCGCCTGTTGGGAACCAATGAGAAATTGTGTATGGTGCCATGATTCTATTTCTACCGATCATTGCTCCTAAACTTGGGCTCGGCAGGGACACGCCCGTGTACGATTACTTAAGGCCGTGGTCAAGGCTGTTAAATGGGCTTGTGTGTGTGATCTACTAGTGTAAGTCGTGGTTCGATCTTACCAAAGGGACACGGCCGTATGACACGCTCCTGTAAGGAAGTCCAGGCCATGTTGATTTCCCACGTGGGTCTATTTTCTCCGTTTTCGGCCCGTTTCTCGCCCTTTTTACTCTCCTATGCTCACCTAAGTATAAAACATGAAATTAAAAGATTAGGAGCATCGAATTAACCAATTCTAAGGAGAAACCATCCATAATTGCGCTAAGTATGGGATAAAAATATGTATAAATTATGGTTTATCATATGTTATACTTAAATTTAAGATTCAATCTTTATATTTTTTCGATACCTCTATTTTTTTATAATGTCATTAATTAACTCAAATAGTTTATTTTGATTAAAATGTTGATGCAACTTTTAAGAGTTATTAATATTATTAAAATTGTTTGTTAAATTCAAATTTATTGTAATATTTTTTTATATGGCTAACTAATTTAACGGAAGAATTTAATGGTGTTAACAACTAGATTTGAATTTTTAAATTTGAAAAATAGGACTAAATTTCTAAAAATAAAAGTACCAATACTAAAATTTCAAATATACAAAGAGTACAGAGACTTTAAGTATATTTTAATATTCAAATTAATTGCAAGTATCTTTTACTTTTTTGTTATGAAAGATTCAAGATTATATAAAAAAGAAATTTAAGTTTCGTGGATAATTATTAAATATGAATTATTTAAGTTGATTTCGTTAACAATAATTTAAAAACATAAAATAAAATTTAAATTTTAAAAGAGATTAAATTAATTAATTTTAATATTATAGTAACAAATTAGTTGACATTATGAATGGATAAAAATTTTCAACAATTTAATTAATCTATTTTGATGTTTTGAAATTTAAAATTTTCATATTTAGAAAAAGTAAAAATTTTGGCAATGGGACAAACAAGTACAGTTTAACAATTTTTGTGTATTATTTTAGTTTTTCCACTTTTTCACTTTAATTCTTAATAATTTTACCTAATCAATACTTTAAAAATATTTTTAAAGTGACTAAAAGTTAGTTGACTAAATTACAAGAATTTTATTGTAGGTGACCAAAATAAAAATACTCTAAGAATTAAATGACCCATTAAGTTATTTACTCAATAATTAATAATTAACCCAACCCATCATACGATACATAGTATTTCTATTAATTCTTATTGGATACACACATATAGTTCTTGAGAAAATCTAGTAAAACAAACAAATAAATAGAAAATAAGAAAATTTTAGGCTTTCTAACTTTATAAAAATATCATTTTAGCCCTCCATTTAAATTTTTACCTTTTTTAGCCTTAAACTTGTTTTTTTGTTAAATCACCCCAAAATTCTACTTTGTTGACATTGTATACGTATAGAAAACATGTCAAGATTTAATTAATTTTTAAAGTTTAAAATTAAAAAATATATATAAAATATTTTTCATATTTTAAAATTAATTAATTATTGGCATACTAGCTATGCATATGTCGTATCAGCAAAATTAACAAATATTAACTTTTTAATCCATTTTGGGGTGATTTGACAAAATAATAAGTTCAAGGGCTAAAATAAATTTTTTCGTAAAATTGAGGGCCAAAAAAGTTATTATTCCAAATTTTTAAATAACATGCCACGTGCTGGGATGATTATTGTAAAGACGGTGAATTTCTTATTTAAGCAAATTATTATATATGTATATATAAGGAAAGATTTCCTAAAATTTCGTTTTAAAATTCCCGACCAATTCTCTTCTTCCGCCTGTACCCCACTCCTCCAGTCCCTTAATTGCCTTCAACTTTCCGACAGACCAAAGCAGGAAATTATATAAGGTATTTTTGAAACCCTAACAGTAATAAGATTTTTGTGTTACGGCTCAGTTTAGCGTAAAAAATTGTTTACACCGCTATTGATATCTTTTACCGGTGGCGGACGGAGCGGCTATCACACCGCTACTCTACTGCTATCTGAAATCCTTCTTATGTTTTCAGCACAATGTCGATAGTTTTTTTTGAAAGCCTTAGGATTTTTTTTTTGTTTCTAATATTTTATTTGTTTTGATTTCAAAGCTGAGTATTCGATTTTTAATAACTGTTGTTAATAAATATGAAGGGTTTAAAATGTTTTTACAGGAAGAACATTGTAAAGCACAGGAGCTTTAGTCTAGAACCGCCTTTTTCCCGGCAAATGGGCTGCTTTCATTCTAAAGTAACAAGACACGAAGACCCTATTGAACTCGCTTCTCAAACTGCCTGTAAGTTAGGAAATTATTAGAATTTTTTGTTCATTGGATGTGTACCCAATTGTTTGATTTGTTTCACGTGGTGAAACACTAACGTTTTTGAGCATTTTTAAAAACACACTCATGCAATATAATTTTCGAAATAATTTTTGGTTTATTGTTGTTTCTTAATGACCTCGAAAATCTTATTTCCTGGACAAATCGGCTTATTTTAATTAGTTGGTTTTGCTTACATATGCAGTTACTGTTGGTGAAGTTGAAGCACTCATTGAGCTATTCAAGAGCATAAGCAGTTCTGTGATCGATGATGGGCTGATTAACAAGGTGCAATTCTGTGCTTCCTGTATCAACCAGGGGTTTTTTACTTTTTCTTTAATGTAGTTTAAGGTAAAGATTATTACGTCTGATGTGTTGAATGGTTTTCATGACATTGCTGTTGTATATGCAGGAAGGGTTTCAATTAGCCCTGTTTATGAATAAGAAGAAGGATAACATTTTTGCAAATCGGGTAATATATTTTGTTGCTTTATATCTTTATGGAAATTAAATATTACTTCCATTATACTTTTGTCTAAGTTATGTAGGGTCATGTGATGGCCGGCAACAAGTGAATCTGGCTGCATGATTATCTATAGAGTCAAATTTTGTTTTTAAGGCATTTTTGTTACTTTTATCTTGTAGAAATATTATGTTTATAATCCTAATGCTTCATGAGAGATGCCTCTCTGTCCTATTATTACATGCAAGATTTAGTAATCTAGTTTCTTTTATTTGTAAAGAGGTTCAGGCTGTTTTGTTTCGAATAAAGGTTTAACCTTTGTTAACTGCTTTTAACATTGTTTTTTATGGTTATCATATTCTTGCTTTCAAGCTGACATTGGGTATTGCAGTGAACAATTTAAAGCTTTGGTTTAGTTTTGTTTATGCAACCTTCTAATACATGCAGATCGTTGATTTGTTTGATGCCAAGAAGAAGGGAGTCATTGATTTTGGTGACTTTGTTCTTCTCAAGAGGACAAGACTGAATGTAAGTGAACAGTTGGTATAATAATCTGAATTGCATAAACATATGTCAGTCTAGCATCTCAATTTTAATTTGATGGTTTTACAATGCAGTTGCATTTAAACTTTATGATATGGATGAAACGGGTTTTATTGAGCGTAATGAGGTATTTGAGGACTGATATGCATTTTATTTTTATATATATCATTTTGATTTATATTTTCATTCAGTTGCATTATTTAAACCAGGACTGGTTTAAAATATTATAGGTTTGCTACAGATCATCCATGTCTTTACACAAACCTCTTTGTAGGCAACTTTATCTCACGTGATTTGCAGGTCAAGCTAATGTTGATTGCACTTTTATGTCAATCTGAAATCAAGTTGGGCGATGAAATCATTGAGGTTATTCTTGATAAGGTGAGAACGTTTGTGGTAAAGCAGAATATTTTTGATGCGTCGTTGAGAGTATCAAAAATATCCTATTCCCTGTAAAATAGTAAAAATAACAGTAAAGGGGAAGTAAGGTCGAATCCTTAGAGACCGGATTGTATGAATTCTCGTTTCTTGAAATCCTGGACAATTTCTTGGCCAAAAAAACTTGCGTTCTTGAAAAATAAAAAAATAGAATTAAGAATCTGGAAAAATAAAAATAGAATTTGAAGTGAATTGAAATTACGAAATTAAATAAATTGCAGAAATTAAAATGAGGAAAAATAAATAGAGTTGGGAAAAGAGAAAGTTTCTTATGTGGCGAGATTTCAGCCTCCGGTTGTCTCGTTCCGCCTTGAGTTCAATTATTGGCTTTTAAGTAACCCTTCTCAACTCAAGTAAGCCAGTTATAGAGGAAGAAGACGCCTACGACCACCAACTCTAAAGATTAGACTTACGATTTTTAGGGAACCTAACTCTAGCCAGTAATCTATGCTAGATCAACGCTTCTCAATGGCGAATCTCACGCCATTTTGTCTTTTTGGCTCGCCAACCTCTGACGCAGTAAGTTAACGAACCGACTGTGTAATTCTTTCAAAACATACAAAGCGGCCGCCTTTGCATATGTTGAAAAGTTTACTTCTTAAGGGCCATGGACGGAAGCGTTAGCCCGTAATGCGGAAAAACGATGAATACTTGACGAGAAGGCTAAGTACGGATTCTAGACCTCAAGAACTCTTTTTGGGGAATATTGACAACCTTCGGTTAGATAGGTTTTAATGGCTCATGATAATGGTAGAAAAGAAAATAAATATAAAAATAGAAAAGAGAATTTTATTGAAAGAAAATATGAATAAACAAAAGCGTAAACTTTCAGGGGGAGAGTGTTTACAGAAAAATATAAACACCAAATAGAGTCACTTCACCCCTTATTTATAGTATTAGGGAGATAGTCTAATTTAACTTAAATTCTAAAAAAATAAATATATTTAATTAAAGATAAATAAAGATAATTAAAATAAAATCTTAAAATTAAATAATCCTAATAATTATCTTAATATTAATTATCCTAATATAAATAAAATGGAGTCTTATAAAATAAAATCTCTTCTTTTTGCGTTTTTAGTCCTTGTGTCTTCCATGCTCTCACTTTTGGCACAATCTTTTTCCTGTATCGCATATCAGCCCATTGTGTCTCCAGATTCGCACTTTTGTCCCTTAATTTTGCTTTTGCCTCCATATCAGTCTCAAATCGATAAAAAGGCATAAATAACTCAAATTAGTAGGATCAAGCTCAGAAGAAACACATGATTAATACATAAAAAGACGTTATTCTAGAGCATTATCAAATTCCCCTACTTAGTCCATGCTTGTCCTCAAGTATGGTTCCTGTCCACTGTGAAAATTAAATCTTGCCATGAAAGAAATATTACTCTAACGTTTTATAAAAATTAGTTAAAATGCATATGAAAACAAAGAAAACCCTTAGCTTGCTTTAAGTAAAATTGAAAAAGTATTTCAATTAACACAAACAAAATTAAGATCGACTTGGATTATTTCATGAAAATTAGGTAATTACCAAACCTATCAAGACACCTTATTTATTTTTCCCTTTAATCCCCAATTTTATTAATGCATATTTATTTATTATTTTTTCTCTTTTTTTTTACTTTAATTTCAACTTTATTTATTTACTTTTACTTAGGAAAAATATTGAACCTTTTGACGCGAAGAGAGATGACAGCCAAGCATCTCACCCTGGTTATTCAGCCCAACACATTCTTAGAAATTAATTCCGGTTAGCGGAGTTTTACCTAACGCGTCACACAACCTTTTGACGCGAAATAGGATGACAACCCAAGCACCCTACTCCGATTACTCAGCTAGTCACGTCTTAAGTTGCACCCATAACCATGGAAACATTATTATTATTAAATGAAATTTTAATTTTGGAGGACTTAGGAAAAACAATCAAGTGTCAAAAATAAGTTTCAGTAACCACCTTAATAGTCATGAACATATTTTAAGCATTCAATTGTATTAAGTGTCCTATTGTATTTAGACTTAATCAAATTTACCAAAATCAAGATAGGGTTAACTCCATTAATCATAATCATTTAGACTAAAAGAAATAAAACAGTGGAGATGAAATCTATCAAGCAAAATCATAATTAACTCAGTAGATAAGAATCACGCATGTGGGTCAAACAGTGGGCAAGTCGTGGTTAAATTCTTGGGCATGAAAAGAGGTAAAATATTTTTTTAAAAAAAAATAGGCAGCAACAACAAAAATTCAGCATCTAAAATGACAGAAATAATGAGGAATGCCTCCCCCTACTTAAAACACATAGTCCTCGATGTGAAATAAATAAAATAAGAGAAAAAGGTATAGAGGAACTCCCTGTGTAATTACTGTCGTTCACGTATGATTGCAATGAGATCCACTAGTTGCTGGCCAAAAGTGTCGAGTAGGGGCTGTTTGGTTGCAAATTTTTCGTTCCTCCTTTCTTCTTATCTTCGTTTCGGTTTATCTAGAAGAAGAGAATTTTATTAATATCTGAATAAAATAAAATAATAAGATAAAATAAATAAAAATAAAAATAAAAATTGGGTTGCCTCTCAAAAAGCGCTTGTTTAATGTCGTTAGCTCGACGCCTTGAATGGTTTTATAGTGGTTCTAATTGAATTTTTTCGACCGTGTGGGCCTGGAAATTTTCGTAAAACGGCTTCAGCCATTGACCATTGACTGTGAACTGCTTTTTTGATTCTTCACTTTCTATTTCAACTGCGCCATGCATAAATACTTCAGTCACAATAAAAGGTCCTTGTCACCAAGATCGAAGCTTACTTGGGAACAACTTTAATATAGAGTTATAAAGCAAAACTTTTTGCCCTACCGAGAAATGTTTCTGAGCTATTTTCCTATCATGAAACAGTTTTGTTTTGTCTTTATAAATTAGAGCATTCTCATAGGCATCATTGCGAATCTCCTCCAATTCTTGAATGTCCAATTTCCTTGCCTTCCCTGCGCGCTCTAACTCCATGTTACATTGTCGGACAGCCCAATAAGCTTTCTGCTCCAGTTCTACTGGTAGATGACACGCTTTGCCAAAAACAAGTCGATACAGGGTCATGTCAATCAGGCCCTTATACGTCGTCTGATAGGCCCAAAGCGCGTCATTGAGTCGAAAACTCTAATCCTTTCGGTTGGGCCGAACTATTTTTTCCAAAATAAACTTGATTTCCCTGTTTGACACCTCTGCTAAGCCATTCGTTTGGGGATGGTAGGCCGTCGATATACGATAATGAACTCCGTATTTGAATAATAGTGCCTTCATGACCTTGTTGCAAAAGTGGGTACCACGATCACTGATCAAAGCTCGAGGTGTGCCAAACCTAGAAAAAAATAGTTCGTTTTAGAAACTCCACAATAGTTTTAGCATTATCATTGCGAGTAATCTTTACTTCTATCCACTTAGAAACATAGTCTACTGTAAGAAGTATATATACGTTTCCAAACGAAGAAATAAAGAGGCCCATGAAATCGATGCCCCATACATTAAAAATCTAACATACATAAATTGAGGATAGGGGCATTTGATTTCTTTTAGTGATGTTTCCTGTATGCTGGCATTTATCGCAGGACTTACAAAAGTTATATGCGTCGCGAAAGGTTGTGGGCCAATATAGCCCACACTCCAATACCTTGTGAGCTGTCTGTTTAGGGCCAAAGTGACCTCCACAAGCTTTTGTATGACAAAAAGTAAGGATAGAGGTTACCTCAATTTCTGGAATACATCATCTTATTATCTGATCTGAACAGTGTTTCCACAAGTATGGGTCGTCCCAAATGTAATACCGAGCTTCCCGTCTAAGCTTGTCCTTCACAGAACGTGCTAACTTAGTGGGTAACGATCCCATGGTTAAGAGATTAACTATATCTGCATACCACGGATAGTGAGCCTTGGTAAAAAATAAGTTTTCATCAGGGAACTCATCCTTTATGGGAACATCATCGAACGAAGTTTTTATCCTGCTCAAGTGGTTGGCCACTAGGTTTTCACACCCCTTTTTGTCACGAATCTCAATGTCAAATTCCTGAAGTAGTAAAATCCACCTAATAAGCCTTGGTTTTGCTTCATTCTTTGCTATCAAGTACATAAGAGCTGCATGGTCAGAAAAAACAATCACCTTAGATCCTAGTAAATATGATTAAAATTTATCTAAAGCAAACACAATAGCTGAAAGTTCTTTTTCTATGGTCGTGTAGTTGCTTTGTGCAGCATCTAGGGTTTTTGAGGCATAGCAGATGACATGAGGCTCTTTGGCTATCTTTTGTCTCAATACGGCTCCCACGCTGCATTCGCTTGCATCGCACATAATTTCAAAGGGATAGTTCCAGCCTGGTACCTGTACTATACGAGCAGTTACCAACTTTTGCTTGAGTGTATCAAAAGCCTCTTTGCATTTTGGACCGAACTCAAATTTCTTATCTTTCTGCAACAACTCGCATAATGGTTCAGCTATTTTTGAAAAGTTCTTAATAAAACGCAGATAAAATCCTGCATGGCCAAGAAAAGAACGTATCTCTCTAACAGTAGAGGGATATGGAAGAGAATTTATAATGTCAATTTTGGCCTTATCAACCTCAATTCCCTTAGACGAGACTATATGACCTAGAATCAAACCTTTGTCTACCATTAAATGACATTTTTCATAGTTCAAGACAAGATTAAATTCTATGCACCTGTTCAAAATTATCGTGAGATTTTCAAGACATTCAGTAAAATAGTTCCCATACACGATAAAATCATCCATAAAAACTTCAATATTTTTTTTTACATATTCAAAAAATATACTCATAATGTATCTCTAGAAGGTAGCTGGTGCGTTGCAAAGTCTAAATGGCATTATCCTGTATGCAAATGTGTCGAAGGGCATGTAAAAGTGGTCTTTTCCTGGTCTTCTAGCTCAACAGGGATCTGGAAGAAACCTGAATATCCATCAAGACAACAAAAGTGAGTTTTACCAGCTAAACGTTCAAGCATTTGATCTATAAAAGGAAGAGAGAAATGATCTTTTCTAGTATAAGCGTTCAACTTCCTGTAATCGATGCAGACACGCCACCCGTTTTGTACTCGGACCGGTACTAAGTCCCCCTCAGTATTTTTCTTTACTGTCATGCCCGTTTTCTTAGGCACGACTTGTACCGGACTTACCCATCTGCTGTTAGAAATAGGAAAGATAATGTCAACATCTAGCAAGTTAATTATTTCTTTTTTTACCACCTCCATCATATTCGGGTTTAAACGTCTTTGTGCATTTTTCCTTGGTTTCGTGTTCTCCTCCAAGTAAATCTTGTGGATGCATGTCAAAGGGCTTATCCCTTTTAAGTCTGCAATGGTCCAGCCAATCGCCTCCTTATGACTTTTTAGTACTTGGATCAAACTTTCTTCCTCTGGTTTAGAGAGTTTATTTGAAATTATAATGGGTAAGGTATTACCTTTTCCTAAAAATGCATACTTAAGATGCTCGGTAAGCGGTTTCAATTCCAAATCTGGAGCTTGCACGATAGAAGGTAGAAGTTTAGTTTCTGATGGGGACAATAATGTATTAACAAATTCATAATCATCAGTTCTATATTCAGATTTGTCTTCATAAGTTGACTCAAAAGTCTTGTCTACTAATGAGTCAATCATGACGACACGGTTTACGTTCAAGATTTCGCTTAGATGACTAATAGCATCGTAAACATTAAATTTCATGATCTCCACATCAAATTTCATCGTAAGAGTGTCGCTTCAAACATCGATCTTAGTGCTAGCAGTACTAAGGAAGGGTCAGCCCAACAGGAGGTCTGAAGATCCAGCAGTTTTATCCTCCTTCATCTTTATTACATAGAAATTTGCAGGGAAAATAAGTTTATTAATTTTTACCAAGATGTCCTCGAGGACTCCTTCAGGATGCACAAAAGACCTGTCTGCCAATTGAATAATAACACCTGTCTTCGTCAAAAAACCCACATTAAGTGATTCATAAATAGAATAAGGCATTACATTTATAGATGCCCCTAAATCGCACATAGCCTTTTTAATTCCTAAATGGCCAATTTTGCATAGAATAGTGAACATACCCCTATCTTTGCATTTAATTGGCATTTTTCGCTGCAGCATTGCGAAAACATTTTCACCAACACTTACCTTTTCATTGCCTGTTAACTTTTTTTTGTTGTTGCGAAGCTCTTTAAGGAATTTGGCATACATTGGAATCTGTCTGATGGCATCCAACAGTGGTATGTTGATCTCGACATTTCTGAATGTTTCTAAGATTTCTTTGTCTTCCTTACCGTTCTGACACTAGTTTAGTCGTCCTGGAAATAGAGGTTGGATTTTTGGCAGTGGGGGTTTCACTCAGATCTGTTCGTCTTTTTCTGGAGTTTCCTGGGCGATTTCTTGGCCAAGATTCTTGTTAGGAATTGGTTCCAGTACCTTTCTACTTTGCAACATTACTGTATTTGTATTCTGTCTCGGGTTTGGTTCTGTTTGTGACGGTAACTTCCCTTGAGAACTCAATTTCTCAATTGACGTGGTCAATTCTCTTATAAATGCCTTCGTTTTTTTTTGGAAATTAAGAGTTTGCTGTTGAAAATCAAGGACATTAGCTGCTAATTTATTGACTAAAGTTTCCAGAAAATTACCTGAATCTTGTGGCTGTTGTGGGACCCGATTTGGGTATAGTTGGTTTTATCGTAGATTAGCCCCATAACTAAAGTTAGGGTGGTCCCTTCATCCTGGGTTGTAGGTATTGGCATAAGGGTCGTATCGCCTTTGTGGTGGCCCAGGAAAATTTCCCACAGCATCTAAATGGGCCATAGTATCGTCACACAGACTAGGGCACGCATTAGTCGTATGTTCAGGTGTAGCACATATTTCGCATACTCGGGCTGGTTTTTCTTTTTCTACAACAAGAGAATTCACAATATTAGTAAGTCTATCAAGTCTATCCTCAAAGGTAGAATTACTTAGCTGGTGAACTCTTTTAGGGGGTTTAGGATTAGCTCGAAATTATTGAGAATTTACCACAATTGTGGAAATCAAGTCTCTTGCTTGTTGGGGAGTCATGTTGACCAATGCTCCTCCACTAGCAGCGTCTACTATATTCATCTCCATGGGTTTCAAGCCTTCATAAAAGTATTGGAGGAGAGATTGCTCTATTATACCATGTTGTGGGCAACTCGCACACAATTTCTTAAATCGTTCCCAATAGTCGTACAGAGATTCTGCCTCTTTTTTCCTTATTCCCACAATCTTCCTTTTTAACTCGGCCGCTCGTGATGCAGAGAAAAACCTATTAAGAAATAAGCGAGATAGATCAGCCCAAGTTGTAATGGATCCAAGAGGTAAATAAAATAACCATTCCCTAGCTGAATCTACTAGGGAAAAAAGAAAAGCACGCAATTTAATTTGATCCTCAATTACCCCCTGAGGTTTCATACTCAAACAAACCATATGTAATTCTTTTAAATGCTTATGGGGGTTTTCATTTTGTAACTCATGAAAAGTTGGCAGTAGCTGAATCAATCCTGATTTTAACTCGAAATCAATATCCATAGTAGGATACGCGATGCATAGTGGCGGTTGTTCTGTCGGCGCTTCAGCCAATTGCTGAATTGTCTGAGCCATAGGTTGAGGTGCTAAATTAGGGTTTACGTCAACCCTAGCGTTAAACACTTCTTCTGGGCAATCGACTTCTAATTTTTCACCTTTAAAAGTTTGAGTAGGGTTTTCCTTAACTCTAGACTCTTCTCCGTCGTCGATTCTGATTTGACGGTGGATTATTTTGAGTTCCAACCACCGCTGACTGCTTTTTCTTTAGCTTTGTTTCCTTGCGATTAGCTCTTGCAGTCTTTTCAATCTCTGAATCAAACGCAAGAGTTCCTAGAGCAGATCTGGTCATAAGAAACAAAAAAAAAGATTAGTACGTTACCGATCCCAGTCAACGGCGCCAAAATTTGATGCGTCGTTGAGAGCACCAAAAATATCCTATTCCCTGTAAAATAGTAAAAATAACAGTAAAGGGGAAGTAAGGTTGAATCCTCAGGGACCGGATTGTATGAATTCTCGTTTCTTGAAATCCTGAATAATTTCTTGGCCAAGAAAACCTGCGTTCCTGAAAAATAAAAAAATAGAATTAAGAATCTGGAAAAATAAAAACAGAATTTGAAGTGAATTGAAATTACGAAATTAAATAAATTGCAGAAATTAAAATAAGGAAAAATAAATAGAGTTGGGAAAATAAAAAGTTTCTTATATGGCGAGATTCTAGCCTCCGGTTGTCTCGTTCCGCCTTGGGTTCAGTCCTTGACTTTTAAGTAACCCTTCTCAACTAAAGTAAGGCAGTTACAATGGAAGAGGACGCCTACGACCACCAGCTCTAAATATTAGACTTACGATTTTTAGGGAATCTAACTCTAGCCAGTAATCTATGCTAGATCAACGCTTCTCAATAGCGAATCTCACGCCATTTTGTCTCTTTGGCTCGCCAACCTCTAACGCAGTAAGTTAACGAACCGACTGTGCAATCCTTTTAAAACATACAAAGCGGCCGCCTTTGCATATGCTGAAAAACTTACTTCTTAAGGGCCATGGACAGAAGCATCAGCCTGTAGTGCGGAGAAACGATGAATACTTGGCGAGAAGGCTAAGTACGGATTCTAGGCCTCAAGAACCCTTTTTGGGGAATATTGACAACCTTCGTCTAGATAGGTTTTAGTGACTCATGATAATGTTGAAAAAGAAAATAAATATAAAAATGGAAAAGGAAATTTTATTGAAAGAAAATATGAAGAAACAAAAGCCTAGACTTTCAAGGGGAGAGTGTTTACAGAAAAAAGATGAACGCCAAATAGAGCCACTTCACCCCCTATTTATAGTGTTAGGGAGATAGTCTAATTTAACTTAAATTTTAAAAAGATAAATACATTTAATTAAAGATAAATAAAAATAATTAAAATTAAATCCTAAAATTAAATAATCCTAATAATTATCTTAATATTAATTATCCTCATACAAATAAAATGGAGTCTTTTTTCTGTGTTGCATATCAGCCCATTGTGTCTCCAAATTCGCACTTTTGTCCCTTAATTTTGCTTTTGCCTCCAAATTAGTCCCTAATCGATAAAAAGGACATAAATAGCTCAAATTAATAGGATCAAGCTCAGAATAAACACATGATTAATACATAAAAATACGTTATTCTAGAGCATTATCAATTTTGGTAGTCTTAGCTTATATGAATATTTGTATCTTAACTCTGTTGGTGGAATTTTACTTAATGTAACATTTTACTGAGATGTGTGGATTTATGAACAGACGTTTTTGGATGCCGACATTAATTAGGATGGGAAGATAGATATATTAGAATGGCAAAACTTGGTTGCCCGTAATCCATCGTTGTTGAAAATCATGACTCTCCCCTACTTGAGGTATGTGTTTAACAATGTTATACCCAATGTACCTAGAAACGATACTGGCCCGGGAGCTCATCCTTTCTGTAATACGAATACTGCAAGGACATAACAACAACATTTCCAAGCTTTGTTTTTAATTCCAAAGTAGACGAGGTTGCTGCGTGATTAGGGAATTTGTTCATAGAGTCGAAAGACAATTGTTTGCAGGATTTGTTTGTGACATTGAGCTTCTCTATGTGAACAAAGTTTGTGGCTAAAAGCCCTAAATAAGGTTAGGATTGGTTAGTGTTATACTAAATTTTCATAAGCATTCAAGTTGACCCATTCGGGTATTCTCCATTTGTAATCAAATGATTTTTCTAGTGGGAAATATGAGTTGGGAGTTAGATTTTAGTGTTTTATTACATGTTCCAAGTTAAACATATGGACAAATTTGGGATGGTGCCGCTTGGATCAGACAAAATGATGATTGAGTTGAAGAAAAAAAAATGTTGTGGTCCTTGGTGAAGCAGTTAATGACAAACCTCCTAACAATATCTAGATTTGTTGGATCTACTGCATTCAACTTTAAAGCGACTTTGGTCCTGTCTCGCTTAAGCATATACATAAATGTGCAAAATGATTATTCACCCCATTACCCAATACCTTGTACCAAACATGTCTCCTGGGTGTTCATCTTTAACAAAGGTCTATTTTTCCCTATTGAGACCCATTTTAATAGGGGATATTATCCTAGGTTGGGTTTAGATGGCTGGTACGTTTATTTGTGATTAATGTAAAAATATCAGTGCCGGTTAAATTAAATATTATAGCGTGATAAAAAGTAAACTAAACGCACTGCATCATACTGCATTTAATCGTCCATCTAAACCCTTTTTAATAAAGTTAAAAATAATAATTTACAAATGATGCTATGTGTTTTAATGGTCTAGTATCTTAGACCAATTATTTTTAGAGTTTTTTTCCTCCACTTCACGTGGAAAGAATAATTACTCCTTTTAGAAATTAATAATTACGTTGAATCTACATATATCTAAATTAGCTTTAATCATAATAAATATATATACTTATAAAAGAACTAAAAAATATTCTTATAATGAATTTAGATAAATAGTTGTTTAAATGCATTTGAATTTAGATAACCATCTGCTTAGATTCATTTTTATCTAAACATTATTTTTTTATTAATTTATATTTTTCATAATTTTTAATATATATATTTAATTTTAACATAATAATATTTAATAACATGTTTTTAAAAAACATAGAACCAAAAATAATATATTAATTATAATATATTAATAAATAATATATTTATGAATTATAAACGTTAATTAAAAATAAAAAATTGAAACAATATGAAATAAAAATAAATATTAAAATGCTTATAAAAGGAATTGAACCCGGAGTCAAAAATAAAATTACAATTATCTAATCTTCTAACAAAAATGTTAATGTGCTATATTAATTTTTTTAAAAAAAAAGCTTAAAGCAACATAAAATTAAAAATACAAATGTAAGTAGACTCATGGACAAAAGCACTAATATTTAGACATCTAATCAAAGGAGATTTCACTCTCTCTCTCTCCAGAAATAGCATATTCTCATAAATATAAAAAAACCCTAAAACCATAAATATTAAAAAAATGACACATATATATTACTCCTTTTAATTTGGTATTTTTTTTAAATACCAATTTTAAGGCTAAATAAGGGCTATAAACTGATTTTAATTTTTAATTAGACCTTTAGGCCAACTTTAACTTTAATTAGAGAAATAAGCCGGTTTTAAGAGAGAGAAACGGAAAGCACGTCCAACTGAGGGCGCTTTTTGGACAGATGGCAGTAAAGCGTGCACAGTTAAACGTGCTTTCCCTCAATGGTAATTGCAACGACTTTTTGACCATTGCCGTGCCAAACGGTAAATTTTTTTTTAAAATCCAACAGTACTTTTTTTTAACCTATAAATACCCTCAAATTTCATTTTTTTCATTCACATCATTCTTTCAACTCTCTCAAACTTTTTATTCAAAATTTATTTATATTTTCATTTTAGAATATTATTTTTTAATTATATCGTATTTTATTCGTTCGGATCAATTTCTCGAGAATGGATGCCACTCTAATCTTCTTCGGTGGCAACCATATTTCCACCGCCCAATTAGCAACGGTAATTCGTTATTTATAAATTTTTGTTATTTTTAATTAATTATGTTAAAATTTTTTTATATAAATCTAAATAATTTTTTATGTTATAAATAGGTGAACGATCTTGTGCTGGAGGTGTTCATACATAATACAGGAGAGCCTCTGACCCTTGAAATTGTGGGTATCTGCAAGAGGCTGGATTCTTGCATGCATCTCGCATGCAAGGAGGTTGCAAACTCGATCCAACATTAATCAACGCGTGGTGGAAAGATGGAAGCTCGAAACACACATTTTTCACCTTCCATACAACGAGTGTACAATCACACTCGAGGATATAGCGTTATAACTCGATCTTTCGGTGGGCGGGCCAGTCATCACGGGATCACCGGTGGTTTGGGGGAAAGTGGACCTCTACCTAGTAATATGAGAAAAGTCCCGAACAAGTTCGAAGGTAATCAGATATCGACCAACTGGTTGGAGAAAATTTTTGATAAACTTCCTGACAATGCAATGGAGGAGGTCATACAGTAGTACGCCCAGGCATTTATCATGAGGCTAATCGGGGGCATTTTAATACTCGATAAATCTAGAAATTTGGTGCACATAAGGTGGCTTCTACATTTAATGGACTTCAGTGAATGTACAAAACTAAGTTGGGTATTTGTCGTGTTGTCAATGTTATACCGGGAGCTTTGTCGGGTAACGCAATCGGATAAGATGTCGATCGGTGGTTGCTTATTGCTACTGCATTCGTGGGCATAGTGGCGAATACCATTTCTATGCCCTAGAGTCACTGACCCATACACATTCCCTTTGGTGACAATGTAAACATCATTTATTAATAAATACGTAGTTTATGTAGTAAATGTTTTTTTTATTTTATATTCGCCTAATATATCACTTGTACATGTGCAACCATGGGTCGAGTTACATGGGACTACCCGAAAAGTTGGAAGAAGTTAAGATGTTGTTAGATCAATGCTAAAAAATCAAGGTTAATTTCCTATCGTTTTCGAACCTATATTAATTACGCAATGATTCGTTAAAAATAATTAATACATAACGATATTTACAATTTATGCTTTTCAGTTTGAATGGACGTTGTATGTAACACCACTCACCCGTATCCAACGTCAGGACAGGGTTCGAGGCGTTAACGGACTTAAACATTCACAACAACACATAACATATTACCAACCATGCATGGCAAACAAGCATATGCACATCACCAATATCAAACATAACATAAATAGCTAGATTTATAAGTCAGAATCATTAGCTCACTAAAGACCAATATAT
The DNA here is from genome assembly GCF_025698485.1 of Gossypium arboreum. Taxonomy (NCBI): domain Eukaryota; kingdom Viridiplantae; phylum Streptophyta; class Magnoliopsida; order Malvales; family Malvaceae; genus Gossypium; species Gossypium arboreum. The sequence continues at coordinate 14,893,932 of NC_069077.1, forward strand.
TTGGCCAAATTATAATAACACATGTTATAAAACTAGGTCCCTACACATGCCACTCACTTGATAATTCTAGCATATGTGTTTATACTGTCAAGATGTTGGCTTGATAGTGTGATGCTGCCTCCGACGATCTCCAACCCTGAGCTAACCTGACAACACTAAAAGAAATGGAAAGGAGGGGGTAAGCTTTACACTTAGTAAGCTCGCATGAAATAATAATAAGCAATTTACTAACATACTTTCCATAGTAAAACTAACCCAATTGTACATTTACACATGTTCTGGTTAAGCTGCTTTCTTGAGTCACAGTCACTTAATCATTTATATCTGGAGTTACGGAACTCCAAATTAAGATCCGTAAATTTTCCTAGAAAATAGACTCATATATCTTTCCACCATAAAAGTTTCAGAATTTTTTGTCTAGCCAATAAGTAAATTTTATTATTCAAAGTCTCCCCTATTTCGCTATTTGATAGCTTCAACCTTTCTTCACTAAAATTTATTTATCTCATAGTACGAGACTCGGATAATGTTTCCATTTGTTTCTATTAAAAGTATACTCATAAAATATTCTAAGCATATAAATTATAACCCATAATTATTTTTATACAATTTTTAACAATTTTTCCAAGTCAGAATAGGGGATCTCGAATTCATTCTGACACTGTCCCACAAAAATTATAATATCACATAATATACAACTCTTTTTCTCCCCCTGTTTCTTTTACATGAAAATAGACTCATTAATATTTAATTCCATAATTTATTTGAAATTTAATTCAACTTACACAATTTTTTGTGAATTTTTAAAGTCACACAACTACTGCTCTCCAACACTATTTTATTACTAAAATTCACTCTTACATAATTTCACTTAATCCATTTTGTCTTATCGAAGTTCACTCAAATATCGAGCATATTGCTCAAAATTTTCTTAAACATATACCTGCACTTATTCATCATATAATCACGTCCACATGTATTTTTACTTAATCAATTTTCCCGTTGAACTCTTCGGAATAATAACTGATACTCAGTTGCCTGCACATATTTTCACACTTGTAGCCAAAGCTATTTGGTACACATAGTAGCCTGCACTTAGTACTACACATGCGACCAATTATCTGGTACACGTAGTAGCCTACACTTAGTAATACACACGTGACCTAACCATCTGATACACATAGTAGCCTGCACTCAGTACTACACACGTGATCGAAGTTATCGAGTACGCATAGTAGCCTGCACTTAGTACTACACATGTGACCAATTATCCGGTACACGTAGTAGCCTGGACTTAGTACTACACACGTGAACTCACAATAGATCATTCGTATCGTTTCTATTCCAAAGGCTCAACCGGGAAATTCCTTACTTTCCAACATGTTACAATTTATTCATAGTCCTTTTTCAATTTGCAATTTACAACAAATAATCATTCTATAGGCAGCCAGATTTCATATGATAAAAAAATATAATAAAATAAAAAGAATCGATAAATTATTTACGTACAAACTTACCTCGGATCCAGAAATGGCAATTTACCATTCTAGTCCATAACTTTGTATTTTTCCAATTTAAGCTCAAATCTCGATTTCCTTGATTATTAAGCTTGGAAGCTTGGCCAAACCTTAACCATGGCTGCTCTTGGTACATTCTACCATAGCAAGAAGAAAGGGACACATTTGGAGTTTAAAATTTATCTTTTAATTCATTTTACCGCTAAATGACCAAAATGCCCTTTTACTATTCTTTCAAATTTTATCCAATCAAGGCCATTTTTGTCCAACAAGTTATACAATGGTTTAATTATCATTTAAAGACCTCCCATTTAAAATTTCATAACAATTTGATACCTTTAACATGTAGAACTCAACTTTTGCACTTTTTACAATTTAGTCCTTTTTACTAAATTGAGTGCCCAAACGTCGAAATTTTCGAACGAAATTTTCACGAAATGATTTCGTGAAATCGTAGACCATAAAAATATAATGAAAATGAAAATTTCCTCATCAGATTTGTGGTCCCGAAATCACTGTTTCGACTAAGCCCAAAATCAAGATGTTACATTGTATGACGACCCCGAGATCATATTATGCATCTTGCCGGAAGTGTTAGACAACCGTGACATATGGGACCCGAAGGTGCCGTTGATAGTGAACACGAGATGGAGATGTACAAATCAGACCGGGTTCTACGGTAGTTCAGGTATAAGCAACGAATTCCACCGCCACTGTAAGACATGACTGAACTATACAAGGTGGACGTGCGAGGGAAGAACGAAAAAGACTGGGCAAAGAAGCACCATGAATACATCCAAACTTGGGATTATAGGATAAAATCCATACTCGCCCGCGAACCATTTTTCTCGGCGGACATGGCGACAGCTAATGATTACTTGAATGGTTCAAAGCCGTTAGTAAGTCGTATCTACTACCACCGGAGGCGAGGAGTAGAAAAATTCGGTCAAAGGGGCAACATCGACTGCCACAATAGAATAGGAGGGGACACGATCGCACGACGGGTTTACCATCGGCTTCAGCAAAAGATACACTACTTGTGGCTACGTGATATCCAAGACAGTTCCCTCAACATATTCTTGTTCAATTCACTAACCCCATTTATTTTTTACAAGCACCATCGCACTACGGACCACCATCGTACATAGCCGGTTCTTTTGTTACTGTAGGTTCATATTTTGTGAGACCGACGTCTCCCATATGCTACCCTTCTATACTGATGTTGTGCCAAACCCTATATCAGGACAGATACCAATGTAGGTATCACCACCGATGATGATACCAATGCAGACACTCATGCATCAGTCGATGCTGATGCCCGGGTTGATACCGATGTACCTAGGATTTGGGGCACCTGATGGTACATGCCTATAATGCCTAAAACACCGCATGCATCACTATATTACTAGGATGGCTCATTGTTGCAACCACCAGACGCGGGAGTAGCGGATACACGATGGAAGGCGAAGACGACACAATAATCGACTATAGAGGAAGATGATGACGCTTCCGATCCTGAAGAAACAGTTTCCCAAAGGGCCATGTTAGATATATATTCAGGCAATGATAATGATGATGAGGAAGTCTATTGCTCGTATTTCCTGAGGCACATTCAATTGTATGCCCCGTTCTATGCAGAAATCTTTCACGCGACCGTGGTCCACCACCTTGCGGTACACATTCTCCTCGATGATGAGTGTGATGTATTTTTTGTTATAAATATTGTGATGTAAATAAAAATGTCATAAATAAAAAGCTGTTAATTATAACAAAACAATCCTCTTAGGTGTTTTAAATTATTAATTATTACAATTAGTATAAAGTCTCTATTTGAACAATACATTTGTCTTTTCATAAGTTATGTGTAAGTTAAAAATAAATAAGAAATTGAACTAAAGCAAATACGCGAAGCATGCTAATGAATATGAAATTTGGTAGAAATTATTGTTATTGACGTTGGGGTCGCAACATATCATTGTACAAAGAACATGTCTTCGTATACGCTGGGTTTCTGCAATACCCGCGAAATTTCTATTGATTATGCCTCTCCAAAATATCCATATTGTTCCTTATCTGGGTGGAATTTGAATGACCTTTCTGGACGTGATGCAGGTTATTGTTTGATTCCAACTCGAATGACGCGCTGGATACAAGCGGCTACATCCTCTCATCTAAGACGGGTAGGAATTTAGGACTCCACACACTATGAATGTGTTGTAATCTGTAGATGTATTTGATGTAAGGCGCGTACTCAATCCTTATGTTCCCACATACGACAATTGTATATGCGCATAGGAATCGAAGTGCTTAGAATCTCCAACAATCGCAAGTCTCTTCCATTAGGTTCATACAATAAGATGCACCTGACATTTTCTCGTCTGGCCTAGCATACTCAGCGACTCAAAAACTGAGGTTTCGATGCAAGTGACACACTATATACATCATGTTCACTCTCGCTATACTTTACCAAATCTCTTGCATCATGTACCGCCGCCCCTTATTGTCTAACATACACCGACTCCTTCATAAGAAACAAGACGACCAGTCAAAAGTATGTCTTTTGACAACTGATGTTACCGGTAAATAACGCGTCCCCTTCAGTACCGAACCGATGCATTCGATCAAGTTTGACATCATTTGCTCGTATTGTAGACCTCCGTCGTACGACTGTATCCATTGTTTGAATGGTATATTCGAAACATACGCTGCACCGTAGGCGTTAATAGTGCTCAAGTTGTTCAACTTTTGATGGAATTGATGTTGGAAGAGCTCGTAACCTATCAATAAATAGCTACCAGTTACTAAACCTGGTATGTATCGATCCAGTACCAGACATCATTGTCATAGATAGTTATACGAACCCCCCACCTGTGATGCAACTTCTCCATAGCTTTTTGTTTTGCAACTTAGACTTTGTAGTACGTTGGACTATACTGGTACTAGCTACGTATGTCCGTAATCATCACTAATATTTCAATCCAAGGATTGACTTTCAGCATCGGTAGAATAATGTCAGCAATCATGTTTTGAGTCTAGTCTCGGATGGTCCTGACTTGCACCCGTCGTAACACAGGTATAGGGACCGGGATATTTCTTTATCATCCGTATTTTGGTTTTCTTTCGATAAGAGGTCATAATTTTACACTTACACCTCCCGTAGACGTCATGATTTTCCACTTACACCTCTCATCCTTCATTGTGAACTGTCATTCAAATTTTTCAAAACGGGACTTTGTGACACAGTAGTTCACACTGTTTTTTATGGTGTACTACTTTAATGCAGCAAGAAAATCATTTTTGTCGGGGTATTACATTTCAACTTCCAGTACTAGTACATTATGATATGTGTTTGCATGACCAGGTGTTCTGTACGAAAGTCGTTGAAACTCTAAACCACCATTGGCTTATAGGTTAATGTTCGTCATGTGGGGCAGAGGTTCATACGGCCTGAATTATGCATTTGGATCCAAAGTATTGTCGAAGGCGTCATCATTAGACTCGCAAGCTTCTGGCTCCATTGTAATCAAATTCAGTTCGGAAAATAGTGCCACTTTTGAACCATTCAGACCACGTTACCGGATTGGCTCCGGTTCTATTTCCTCCCCTTGTTTGCGTTCGCAGCCCTTTCTTCCTCACTTGCATCCTCTTTCTTGTCTGCACCTTTATTGTTACCTTTCAGCACGATGTTGGATGTACCCTCACCTGCCACCGTCGAAAGAAGTAGGTCATTGGTTCTCCTACAACCCATGTGCCCGTCAGAATATTCAACGGGTTGATAACCAATGTATGTCGATGATCCCCCTGTATAATTGCTTCTACTTCATAACATCGATTGAGTGTCGAAGTTGAAATCGAATGCATTGATTGAATATCGAGCCCGAATGTTTGAATTTGGGTTATGTTGATACCCAGACTGGTACTGACCCTAGAAGTTTAGATTGATGTCGGAGACCGATGAGTGTCTACCAGTAGACGTTTCAGGAACATTGTAGCAACCACTTTGAAGGAGGCTAGAAAACTCACTGCAAAACCCTGTAGTAAGACTTTTTACTTCACCTTCGGTACCTATATTTGTCGCAACGGTAGTCGAAGATGGTCCAGATCCATAAGTATTGGCGAACTCAACATATAACTCAATAACATCATTTTTGCTTGATATGTGTGATGACATGACCGTCTAGAGATGCTTTTGGCTAATCACATCGAATAGCTCATACTTATAGGGGTTAATGAATGCAAGAAATCTACATTGCAACCTCGTAATTCTTCCCCGGGACAATCCCTAGAATTTCCTCCTGATTTTGGTTCGTAGCTCGCGTATTTGAATGGTATTATTGAACGCAAATTCCATGGGCTTTGCTCCTACAAATATCACCCCAAACTCTGTATTACAAATTTGGCTATCGTAGTATATAACGGATTTCACTCGTCGACTCATTTCAATATCGATCACAATTTGGATGAATAGACACAAGAAAAAAATAAGTAGAGAGTTCTCCGAAGGAGTACACATAACTATCACCCGTGATGCAAGGTTATTTTGTTTGATATTAACTTGATGTTTGTCTATATTAAGAAAATTATGCTCATTTTATAATAGAATTATGTAGGGAGAAAGAGAATACGTGCTATGAATTTTGTTTACAAATGTACACATTCGTTGCTTATTGTATGGTGCAAATACATGCCATGAATCATGCGTTCAAAAGTCAAATGATTTCATCAAGATTCGATGTTGCATAACGTGCTCAATAGTTATACGCAAAAGTTCTTTCACCCTCAAAATATGGTTTTTTTATTATATTTTTTATGTTCCTTAATATTTACAATAATAATTATTTTTATTAATAACACGTAATAATATATAATTGAGTGAATATCCCAACCATTAATTTTGAACGTCTGTAAACATTTCCTATATTTGGGATTAAGGTGAGCAAAAGAAACTTTAAAAACCAAAAATATTAAAACCGTATATTTCAGAGAAAACAGTGAGCGCTAAGACTTTAAATCACTTCCAAACCATTTTCATCACTAATGTTTTATTCACTGCTTTTAAAATGTTTTACTACCAAATCGATTGGAGCCGAGTGGCTGGCAGCTTTTGGCAATTTGGCTGTATCTTAAAAGGTGGTGATTGGTGACTTGAAAGTGTCATGTTTAAAAATATAAGATAGTAAATTAGATTAATAGTTACTTACTTATTAGTATTTTTTATTTAATTATTTAATTTTATTTTTATTACTAATTCGCTAACGTTAGCAATTTTTAAAGTTAACATAATTATAACTTTAGCTTTTAACATTTATAAATTATGTCAATTTTATCTGGATTTTAAAAAATTAACATCAATATTTATACTATTTGTAATTTGATCTTTTTTTTACAATTTTATTTTTTTGTGACATTGAGAATAAGAAAAGATGAAAATTATTCTCTTGGATTTTTGGGTATTTTCATTTATATATTTTTAATCTACTCTAGCTAATAAATTTGTTTTTTTTTAGCTTTTTAAGTGAAAGGTCACGGAGAAAAGTAAAGCTAAAAAAAATTCAAATTGTATAATTTGTAAATGTTAAGAGTTAAAGTTGTTATTATGCTAATTTTAAAAGTTGTCATTGTTAGCTAGCTAGTGACAAAAAAGATAAAATTAAATAGTTCTTAACTATTTTGTAACTTTTCATAGTTGAGTGAAAAAATTAATAGTCGAATGAATACTAATGTAATTTACTTAATAAAAATATTATGAAGCACTTATAAATTATGATTTAATTTTAATAATAAAATATATTTAAAATTTTAATAATAAATTATTAATATTAAAAATAATTGAAAGGATTTAAGGGTTAAATTAAGTTTTAAACTAAGTATTTTTTTAACCTAAACTTAACTCAATCCAACAATAAAAAAGCTAGAGTATGAAATAAATTTATTATTAATATCGAAAATAATATATAAAGTCATCATACTTAAATAAAATTTAATTTTTAAATATGTAAATAAAGTTGCATATACAAAATATTATTATTAAAAGTCAAGGAAAATAATTAAAATAAGTATGAAATTGTTTTGTATTAAAAAATTATATGCACAAAAATTTATTATTTTAATAATTAATAAATTTAATGATGATTTGAATAATATTTTTTTATAATTTTATTATAGGTTCAGATTATATTTAATTTTTTATTTTTTATTAAATTATTATAGTAAAATTAAATTCTACAAAATTTTACCTTTTTAGATTTAACTATAAAAGATAAGAAGATTAAATCAAGTCATCATAATTGGTTTTAGTAATTTATATATTTTCTTTATATTTCTACACAAAATACTTCAGTTCTGAGGAACTTTCCATTGAATTTCCGTTGAACTTACTTTAGCTCAGTTGGGATAAGAAATGAGAAATGCTGGCATCGAAAATTAGAAGGAAAACCCTCTTTATCCCTAAATCTCTTAGCTCAATAACATTTTGGGTCGTGCAGTTATGCAAACACCCTAAACCTGACAAAGTGATATAGAAGTGGAGTGGAAGGGGCTTCTTTGTTGCAGGAAATGAGGTTTTCAGTAGATCTAAGGTATTTCCTTCCCGCTTTTATGAATACCTTCTTCTTCGTTCTCCCGAATATTCAGGATAAAGTTGCGGTTGATCACATTGATTCCCCATATCTTGGTTTAAAGTTGGCACTCTTCATTTTGGCCTTATTTTTACTACTCATCTTCCTCCATGTCTCATTTCAGCTTCCCATTAATATCACAGCCCATTCATTGCTGTTGCGTACTCATCAAGGTTTCGCTATTGCATTGCTTGTATCTCTTGCAGCTTCCTTACTCTTACCACCAGCCCTCTTCTGGGTTTTCTTTTTCTGCATCATTCTTACCTATCCTTGCCACCCCAAACTCTTTGATCATTTTGCAAGATTTTTATTCTGGCTCTCACGCACTCTTCACTCCATTCCCTCTAATTTCATCACCATCACCCGCCGCCATCAACACCACCAACGTCTTCCTCAACTATTTCCACTTTCGGACCCTCCACAGCACCCTAATTAAAGACACTCATATTCGACACTACTTTGGTTGGTATTGTTGCCGTCCAGGTACTTACTATTATAACGTTAAGCTGAGATTTGGTTGTTTTTCTTTCTCTTTTGTGAATAACATATGAAATTATTTGTTTTTAGTCTTTTTCCGCTCTGGGTCTTAGATTATGTATTGTTTATGTTTGCTAACAAAATAAATTAAATATAAATAAATACATATAGAATAAAAATAAAATAATTTATATTTAATTTATCAAATACTAAAATTATCAAAATTAAAATCGAATAAAAGTTTAAATTAGAAGGAAGAATAAGGATTTTACGAAATGTTGAGGCCTATGAAATAAAGCTTCCTTAAGATAGATTTAGCCGCTCCTACGGTACTTGGAGAAACGTTGGTTGAATGTCTCCTAGAATACAACAACAACAACAACAGTGATCAAAGTAGTAGCACATCTACAACGATCAATGATCGAAATTTGCCTTTTTCTATCACCGAAATGTTTTAAAAATACAGTGAGACAAAAGAAGAATTTTGAAATCAACAGAATTTCGATATAAGAAATTATTAGTGTAGGTTTAATTCTACAGAAAACACAACCTTTTATAGGCATGTAGGACGGTGAAAAATTTGGAAATAACCACAAAATCTGCCATTAAAGAGCCAAAAAATCAAATTGATTAGAATCAGACACTGTTCATATATAAGCAAATTATGTCTGCTGAGGAGAAATAAATTCATGTTAGGCTAAAATATTCGCAAGTCCATTTGGGCCCCGACATTTCGCGTCCACGTCGTGCGGGTGCGCCCCAACCTCGTTAGGTTTGGACCTAGACCTTCCTGTGTGCGAGGCAAATTTACAAAATTAATCATTCAATTATCCTTTAAGAGAGCTCACATATATAAACACATCTCATACTTGGTATTTGTAACACCCCTATACCGGTTCGACCCAAGAAACCTAATTTAAGAATATTACATTTGGTGCCAAAGTGATTTTGGCTAATCACTAATATATTTGAACATTAAAAATATAAATTTTTATAATTTATAATTTAGTCTCTACTACTTGGAACACACTTGATCTTCCTAAGTACATGCCGTTCTATTCAAAATTTTGAAACATACCCTCTTGGCATGTGATGAGATGGATGCTCACAACCTCAATTACAACTCTTCAAAATCATCGTACCTAATCTGTGCACAGAAAACAAAACCGTAAGCCGAGTAAAAACTAAGTGGTATTTCTATAATCTGAATATTTAAAAACAATATAATATAATATAATAAGCACAATTAAATTATAATGACATTAATATCATAACTATCATTTTCATTTATTAAACAATATACTAATTCACATAATTGCTATATAAATGATTATTCACATATCAACCATATTTATTCGTACAATGACATCAATCATACAATACTCAATTCATGAATACATCATTTCATACCATACTCAATTCATGAGTATATAACTCATATATTCCATGTATTGTCAACATATTTCACATTCAATTTTCAATTCACTATATCACTTCCATTTCTCATACCATGTCATTTCAACATCACTTATAGAACTTTATTATTTATTTACCCCTATTAACACAACTTGGATTCGGACGGATACGCGATCCAACCAAACACACCAGTTTGGCACCTAGTGTCTCATCGGCTAAACCGAAGTAAATTGGCACCCAGTGTCTCATCGGCTAAACCGAAGTAAATTGACACCCAGTGTCTCATCAACTCAAAGTCGAAGAAATCTCTGAACTCTTCTAATCCTATGACATGCCATCTATATCCGACTCAGCCCAATACAGTTAATAGGGTTTAATTTCACATTTCAGATATAATCAATATCCAATACTGATTTATCATATAATCACATAATTACACATATAATCATTTCAATTCAAAAATCAATCCATTCAATATATATATCTACCAATTCAATTCATTCAATCAATTATCAAAATATCAATTACCTACCTCTACTACATTAAATAAAAATTATAACAATTAATAACCAGTTTCGGATTATAGAAATACAAACTGGAAATTCCGAGGTATTCCTCGTCGACTTTATCTTTTGCCTTTTTAGTCGAGAATTCTAATATAACTTCCGAGCTATTCCTCGTCAACTTTATCTTTTATCTTTTTAGTCGAGAATTCTAATATGACTTCAAATATATCTTGGAACTTACCTAATTTTTCCTTTTTTTTTTCCTTTTTCTTCCTGTTTCGTTTGACTTTCTCTATTTCTATTTTTTTTCTTTATTTATTTCATTTACTTATTTATTTTATATTTACTTTATTATTATATTATATATATTTACTTAAATATTAAGTAATATATATTTTATTAATATATGCATATGTATATTATTTTTACACATGTAATCACTATTACCATCCACTTGTTAGAATAAGGCTTATTGCTTCTTTAGTCCTTTTAATTTTTCTTAAATCTATAATTCAACTTTTACCCTTTATACAATTTAGTCCTTTTACCTAATTACTCTTAATTTAAGGAAATTCACCTAACCAAAACCTAATTAACTACACAACTAGCTTTGTATATATTTTTAATAAATATTTACTAATTTGATTTACGGTAACGGAGTATCAAAAATGCACTTTCTAACACCTGTGACTATCGGGTTGTTACGGTATTTAACCAATGTGAGATCTAAGCCTTTACTTTTCCTCAACAATGTTTCCAAGTAGCTTAATTTGAGCATCAATTTCTCATTTATCACTCAACCATTTTAAGCATATGATATACCGTTGTAAAGGTCTCATAGAGTAGAATATGAAATTATAATTATAAAATTCAACTCTCCACCTTTACCTATTGAGAATATGTCTCAAAGTTGCCATAAAATGCAATTTTTTCCAACAGTTTATTCATTAATTGTTAGATTGAATGTTGTTACCAAAAAAAATTATTTGACCGAATGAAGTTGTTTTTGTTTTCTATTTTAATATTATAATGCTTTATGGGAAATAATCTATTTGTTTCATTGGCTATGCAAAGGAGTCTGTCATCAAATCACACTTCGATAATTTATGTTCTTCACTTGGGGTCATTTGACCCAACAGGAATGACCCGTTACTTAAAGAAATTGAAGGCTCATCTACTAAATGATACACCCTTATAAATCTACTAGTAATTTGTATTTATTAGGATGAATATTTCGTAATATTAAAGAACCTTATAAATCTTTTAAGAATCTTAACTTGTAGATTGCCTTTAATCTCAGTCGTTGATGCATTTTAAACTAGACCGTTAGATCATAGAAAACTCAACTATAATTAGAGTCGTTTCTCTCATTTGTAATCACTTAGTTGTAATTATTCAAAGTAATAAAAATATTTTGAGAGCATTTACTCAAACACTTGGGTATGCTTAGCTTTGTGGTGTTTTTTTTTGTTTGCATGTTGTTTATTCGCTTTTGAGAGTTTGTTTGTGCTTTATTTCAATGTCCTAGAGAATTTTTTTTTAGGATTCTCACTTTTTTGAGAGATAGGTTGACTTAAGAGGATTTGAAACAAATGAATTATCTAATATTGTGCAATTCGCCGTACTAAAGTTTAGCCACGTGACCCTTATACCAACAAAAGACTAAAGTAAAATAATATTTAGTTATTTATATTTTCTAAGGATTATTAATATAATTTTTTTCTAGATTTGTATGTTGTTTTGTTTAGCAAAGTTCTGTATATTTTCACGTGAAATTGTTTTTTTTTCAATTATTAAGGTCGAGGAAATGATAAGTCTATGTTATCACTGTCAAAGGGAAAAAAAAGTTGAGTAAATTGGGCATGAAATTAAAAGGCATAAAGCAAGTAGTAAGCTAAAAGAAAGCAATCCATTTAAATGAAGGGTATAAAATACAAGAGGCTCAATAATTCACATTTAAGCTCGATGTTGTCCGACATGAATTTTTCTAGTTGAATTTCATTTTGTCTCCTATTTAAAATGGTAATTATTGGTAACCTTCTTTCTCAGTATTTTTCTGCAGTATATTGTCGGTGACCTAGCCCAGGGTAAAGGAGTTATGGGATGGGTTACCGTCGTATGGTGTTGGAGGGTGATTCTGGAATCTGGAACTGTTATTTCATCCTTGCATTGCATACTGTTGGCCCTTGTACATCCCCGATGGGGTGCATAATCGAGGATGTCCATACTCTTAGTTGAAGTTTGGAGCGCAGCTTGTCGGTTCCTCCAAGTCCCTCGTCGCCAAAATACATGCTGAAAATGATTGTGAATAGAGGGACGCAGAGCCCTGGGGTTGTTTGAGAGTGAAGTTGCCTAGGCCCAAGGTTGGAAGGAACTTAAAAAATATATTTTTTTCAGTTTTTAATGTGGAAAAAAATTTAGACTAAAATGAATTAATTAAATGTTTAGAGCTTTTAATTTTTCACCATAAATGTTTCATCAGGCTCCAAAATTTTTTCAGCTTTTATTGTATTATATTTTATAATTTTTTTAAAAGGGGTCCAAATTATTGTTTCATTTAGGATCCTAAAAATATCAAAAATGAACTTGGAGGAACGTTCTTCCTTCTTTAGTGCAAATAGATGATGATTTTGCAAGACGAACAAACGTGATCTGTTCATGACATGGAGTACGATTTCTGTGATGATATTAAAAAAGAGTGGTCGTAGCTGTGCTGGAAAAATTAGGAGGGTAAAATAAAATGTGAATATAATAAAATAATTGTTAGAATTAAGTGACCTGAATCTTTATTTAAATAAAATACAGTGATAAAATAAAATAAAATAAGAATCCATATAGAATTACACTTCTTTTATTTTATTTTAGAATAAGGTTTTTTAAACTTTATTAAATTCCATCTATTTGATATTGATTAGAATAAGGTATTTCAGTCTTACTAGAATATGGCTTTACAAGCCTATAAATAGACATAGTCTATTCCTCTTGTAATAATTGGAATTTGACATATTGAATTTTCTTCTCCTCTGCCCGTGGTTTTTTCTCGAAAGAGTTTCCACGTAAAAATCTGTGTGTTCTTTATTTTATTTTATTTTATTTTCACAAACTGGTATCCGAGCTTCCGGTTGTTCATCTCGATCACGGTAATAGCATCTTTGAAGTATGAAATTCCGCTATTGGATCGCAACACCAGATTTGCGTTGTGGCAAATTAAAATACAAGCAGTTCTTGTGCAGATGGATCTGGAAGATACCCTGCTAGGGATAGATAAGATACCTTCGACATTAACAGATGAAGAGAAGAAGCGTAAGGATCGAAAGGCATTAACCAATTACATCTGCATTTGTCCAACGAAATTTTACAGGATGTAATGAAAGAGAAGACCGCCGCTGCATTATGGAAGAGGCTAGAACAAATATGTATGTCGAAAACTCTAACAAGCAAGTTGCATATGAAACATTGTCTTTATGCTCATCGTTTGGAGGAATGTGTGTTTGTACACGAACACTTAACAGTGTTTAAAGAAATTCTCTCAAACTTCGAGGCCATGGAGGTTCAGTATGATAAGGAAGATTTAGGGTTGATTCTACTTTTTTCATTGCCCTTATCTTATTCAACCTTTAGAGACACGATTTTATATAGCCGCGAGTCTCTCACAGTTGATGAGGTTTATGATTTTTTGACCTCGTATGATAAGATGAAGCATCTTGTGGCTAAACCTGACTCTCAGGGAGAGGGTCTCATTATTCGTGGGAGACAAGATTGGAATGTTGATGATGATCGTGGAAGGACACATGAACGAAATCCTCGCGGTAAATCTAAGGGTAGATTAAAGTCTTCAAACGGAGATAAAACTTGTAACTTCTGCAAGAAGAAAGGACACATTAAATCTGAGTGCTATAAGCTACAGAATAAGATTAAAAGGGAGGCCACGAATCAAAAGGGAAAACAATCAGAAAATTTCGGTGAAGCTAATGTTGTAGAAGACTACAGCGATGGTGAACTTCTAGTCACGTCTGTCAATGATTCTAAAGTAAACGAAGAGTGGATACTTGATTCAAGCTGCACCTTCCACATGAGTCCCAATCGGGATTGGTTTACAACTTACAAAATAGTGTCTGAAGGTGTTGTTTTGATGGGAAATAATACTTCGTACAAAATCGCAGGTGTTGGAACAATTAAAGTTAAGATGTTTGATGGAGTTGTCAGATCACTTAGTGACGTATGACATGTTCCAGAATTGAAAAAAAATTTAATTTTATTAAGTACTCTTGATTCAAAAGGGTACAGATACACAGCTGAAAGTGGGGTTTTAAAGATTTTCAAAGGTTCCCTTGTTGTGATGAAAGGACAGAAAAAGATTGCCAAGTTATATGTTTTGCAGGGTTTTACTGTTACTGGTGATGCAATTGTTGCTTCCTCTTCCTTGTCAGATGATGATATTACTAAACTTTGGCATATGTGCCTAAGGCATATGAGTGAGAATAATATGGCAGAATTGAGCAAAAGAGGACTTCTTGATGGGCAAGAAATTTGTAAACTGAATTTTTGTAAGCACTGTGTTTTTGGGAAGCAAAAGAGAGTTCGATTCACCAAAGGAATCCATAACACGAAGGGAACGCTGGAGTATATTTATTCTAATTTATGGGGGCCATCCAGAGTGCCTTCGAGAGGTGGAGCTAATTATATGCTAACCTTTATTGATGATTTTTCCAAAAAAGTTTAGGCGTTCTTCTTGAAGCAGAAAAGTGATGTGTTTTCTGCATTTAAGTCTTGGAAAATTATGATTGAAAAACAGATGGGAAAAAAAATAAAATACCTCTACACAGACAATGGCTTAGAGTTCTGTTCTGATGAATTTAATAGATTGTGCAAGTCAGAAGGGATCATGAGACACTTGACAGTTCGTCATACTCTACAGCAAAATGGCGTTGCAGAACGAATGAACAGAACGATCATGGAGAAGGTTCGATGCATGTTGTCAAATGCCAACTTACCAAAGTCGTTTTGGGTAGAAGCAGCCTCTACTGCATGTTTTTTTATCAACTGATCTCCATCTATTGCCATTGAGAAAAAGACTCCACAAGAGTTATGGTCTGGTAATCCTGCTAATTATTCTGATTTAAATATCTTTGGGTGTCCTGCGTATGCTCATGTTGATAATGGAAAATTGGAACAAAGATCCATTAAATGTGTTTTTCTTGGTTATAAAGCTGGTGTAAAAGGGTATAAGTTATGGTGTCCTGAAAATAGAAAAGTTGTGATTAGCAGAGATGTTGTTTTTGATGAAACTGCTATGCTACCTAACTTATCTCTTAAAGACTCTTCCAATAAAGAAAATCAAAAGCAGGTGGAGCATCAGATTAATACAGAGTCGACTCCTCAAGCCAGTACAAAAATTGAGAATAGAGTTGCTTCTTCACCGCAATATTCTATTGCCAAAAACAGAACTAGAAGATAAATTAAACCTCCAAAGAAGTATGCCGAGGCTAATCTAGTTGCTTATGCTTTAAATGTGGCTGAAGATATAGACGCAAACCAAGAGCCATCTAATTATTCTGAGGCAATTAGCTGTGAAGACTCCGAAAAATAGATGTTTGCTATGCAAGAGGAGATGAAATCTCTCCACAAAAACAAAACATGGGATCTTGTGAGACTTCCTAAAGATAAGAAGATTGTTCGTTGTAAATGGGTGTTTAAAAAGAAAGAAAGGACTCTAGGAGTTGAAGAACCCAGATATAAAGCAAGGCTTGTTGCAAAGGGTTACAGTCAAATTCCAGGAGTGGACTTCACAGATGTGTTCTCCCCAGTTGTTAAGCATAGTTCGATTCGAGCTTTGCTTGGTATTGTGGCCATGCATGATTTAGAGCTTGAGCAGTTAGATGTAAAAACTGTATTTTTGCATGGAGAACTTGAGGAAGATATTTACATGCAACAACCAGAGGGTTTTACAGTCTCAAAAAAAGAGGACTATGTTTGCTTGCTAAAAGTCCCTTTACAGTTTGAAACAGTCACCAAGACAGTGGTACAAGAGGTTTGATTCCTTTATGACTTCTCATGGTTTAAAAAGAAGTAGTTTTGACAGTTGTATTTACTTTAAGAAAAACAGTGATGGTTCTTTTGTGTATCTATTTCTTTATATTGATGACATGTTGATAGTAGTAAAAGATAAAGGAGAGATAAAAAAAGGTCAAAACCCAACTAAATGAAGAATTTAAGATAAAAGATTTAGGACCAGCAAAGAAGATAATTGGTATGGAGATTCTCAGAGATAGAAAAGCAAGAAAATTGTACCTAAGTCAGAAGGGGTACATTGAGAAAGTTCTTTGCAGATTTAATATGCAGAGTGCTAAGTCTGTTAGTACTCTTTTAGCAGCCCATTTCAGACTTTCATCGGCTTTGTCTCCACAATCAAATGATGAGATTGAGTACATGTCACATGTTCCATACTCTAGTGCAGTGGGATCTCTCATGTATGCTATGGTTTGTTCACATCCAGATTTATCATATGTAATTAGTGCAGTTAGCAGATATATGGTGAATCCCGGTAAAGAACATTCGAAAGCAGTTCAGTGGATTTTAAGATATTTACGTGGTACTACTGATGTTTGCTTACAGTTTGGAAGAACTAGAGATGAAGTAATTGGGTATGTTGATGCTGATTTTGCTGGAGACCTTGATAGAAGAAGATCTCTCACAGGTTATGTCTTTACAATCGGAGGTTGTGCAATTAATTAGAAAGCCACTTTGCAAACTACAGTCACTTTGTCTACCAATCGTTGCCGAGTACATGGCGATTATTGAGGCTTGTAAAGAAGCTATTTGGTTGAAGGACTCTTTAGTGAACTCAATGAAGACCTTCAAATCAAGACAAGATTTTGTGACAATCAGTGCCATATTTCTTACAAAAGATCAAATGTTTCATGAGAGAAAAAAACACATTGATGTTCGGTATCATTTTGTTCGTGATATTATTGCTCTTGGTGATATTGTTGTGAGCAAAATTAGTACTCATGAAAATCCTGCAGATATGATGACTAAGTCACTTCCTATAACTAAGTTTGAGCATTGACTAGACTTGGTTGGTGTTCATTGTTGAAGTTAAACCCTTAAGGGGTTTTATGGAAAAGGTGGAGAACTTGTTCGTTGAGAGTTCGCAATGAAGAACTTGTTTATTGAGAATTTGTGTCAAGGTGGAGATTGTTAGAATTAAGTGACCCGAATCCTTATTTAAATAAAATACAGTGATAAAATAAAATAAAAGAAGAATCCATATAGAATTACACTTCTTTTATTTTATTTTAGAATAAGGTTTTTAAACCTTATTAAATTCCATCTATTTGATATAGATTAGAATAAGTTATTTCAGTCTTACTAGAATATGGCTTTACAAGCCTATAAATAGACATAGTCTATTCCTCTTGTAATAATTTGAATTCGACATAGTGAATTTTCTTCTCCTCTGCCCGTGGTTTTTTCTCGAAAGAGTTTCCACGTAAAAATCTGTGTGTTCTTTATTTTATTTTATTTTATTTTCACAATAATTTATTTGCTATTTATAAAATTAACTGTATCTAGAGCTACTCATAGCTCTTCCTCAACCCATAAATAGGAGGATAATACATTTTAGTATACTCGAACCTATATGCTCTTGCATTGACAACAAGTACCAATATTAATCGAGTTAAGACTCAATAGATAAAATTAAAAATAATTAAATTTATAAAAATTATATATATTAGCTTTTTATTGTTCATATAAGATTTATTTTATTGATTAATATTAATTTTATAATAAAAATATTAGCCTAATAACTATATAAAATATCTTTTTTAAGGTATGTAAGAATAAATTTTATAATTTATTATGTAATTAGCTTCTAACATGAAATGCGATTTTACGCATTTAATTTTTACTTAATTTTTAAATATTGTAATTTTAATTGCGGTAAGTAGTGTAAAATATGATTTTTATTTGATTTATTGAATATAATTAAAATAAATTATCTTATGAATTTAAATATTATAATAGAAAATTTTCAAATAATAATTAAAATATTTTTAACATGTTCTACATACAATACAGCTTTACTTTAGGTAATTAATGCAAAGTAATATTATTCAATATAATAACTAAATAGCATAATTAACTCTAATATTAATTAAGCAATAATTAATATGCTTAGAATTTTATTATAATAACTTTATTTTACATCAATAAAATTAGCACAACTTTCTTAAAATAATTATAATTATTACAATTTTTTCCCTTTACTTTATGCATATTCAAGTAATAACTCTATTTTTAAATTGACACATTTTTTAAAATTAATAATTGTATTTTAAATTTTAATTATTTTTAATGTGTAATTATCACAACTTTTATTACATTATAATTATTTTAAATGTATAATTATCACAACTTCTATTTTAATTTAATTTTTAATTAATAATTCTAAATTAAATATAATAATTAATTTTAATTATAAATTTAAAATATAATGAAAAATAAAGAGTATTCTCATCAATTTAATTTTTTAAACTCATGCTTTTATATATTATATATATTATTTATATGAAATAGATAACTAATTCATTATGTATTATTTTTAATTAATATGTAAATTAAATTAAAAGAAAACAAAAATTAAAAGTTTTATGAAAAAAGCAAAAATCAAAAGCCAAAATGTAAATAATGATTTTTCATTAAAGTATTTTTTCACTCGAGACTTGAAGTCTAGTTAAAAGTTGGATAGGTATTATGTTCCAAACAAGTAATAGTAAAAAGAAGATGAATTTTGAATGTGCTTGGCAAGAAAGAAAAATGAGAAAAAAAAACATAAAAAGTGTGATCATTTTTATCCTAATGCATACAAATTATACATTGAATGATTTAAAGCCAAATATAATTCTGATGGTTCCATTGAATGATTTAAAGCTCGAGTGGTGGGAAAAAGGGTACAATAAGCAAACTGGAGTTGATTTTCAGGAAACTTTTTCTCCTGTGGTTAAACATGTTATTGTTCGGACCGTCATTAGTGTAGCTACTATGGATGGACGGCCACTTTTTTTTCCAAATGGATGTTTCCAATGCCTTCTTGCAAGGTGATCTGCATAAGGCCGTTTATATGGATAGTCCAGAACGTTTTCGCAAATAGGGGGAGTACAAGATGTGTTCTTTGCTCAAGTAGTTGTATGGTTTGAAGCAAACTTCTCGACAATGGAATCTAAAGCATATTGAAACATTGTTGCAAGGAGGTTATACACAAAGTAGACATAACTATTCATTGTTTTCAAAATGGAAAAGAGGTAACATAGTTATATTACTTGTTTATGTTGATGATTTGCTAATCAGAGGAAGTGATGTTGATATGATTAGTGAGCTTAAAGAGGTTCTGCATCATAATTTTAAGATGAAAGATTTGGGTGAGCTAAAATATTTTCTAGGTATAGAGGTGGCAAGATCAAGCAAAGGTATTGTGCTGAATCAAACGAGTATGCATTAGAATTGATAGCCGATGTTGGGTTAGGAGAAGCAAAACTAGCAAGTACACCTCTTGAACAGAATCAAAAGCTTACTTCAATTGAGTATAATGAGTCTGTACAACAGACAGCTAATGGTGATGAATTGATTCCTGATGTTGCAATATACCAGCGACTTTTGGGCAAGTTGCTATATTTGACCAATACACGACCGTACATATCTTTTGCAGTTCAACACTTAAGTCAATTTATGCACAAACCAAAGAAGTATCATTTAGAGGTTGCTTTTTGAGTAGTTTGGTATATAAAAAGGAATCCAGGTCAAGGTATCTTATTAGTTACATCTAATAATCCACAGCTTGTTGCATTTTTGATTCAGATTGGGCTTCATGTCTTATATCTAGAAGGTCAATTACTGGTTTTTGTGTAAGTTTGGAGACGCCCTCATTTCATGGAAGTTAAAGAAGAAAAGTATTGTGTCTCATTCATTAGCAGAAGCTGAATACAGGAGTATGACAGTAGTAGTAGCAGAGGTTGTTTGGTTGGATGGTTTGTTGAAAGAAATATGCCTTAATAGGTTTGATACGTCTTTAATTTTTTTAGACAGTTAGGCAACACTTTTGATCACAGCAAACCTTATATTTCATGAATGCACCAAGCATATAGAGATCAATTTGTGTAAGACAAGATTCGAGAAGGGTTGATTCAAATGCAACATATAAGGACAACTGAACAACTTGCAGATTTGATGACTAAAGCACTTGGAATCAGGCAGCATGAGTATTTGATGTTCAAGTTTGGGGTTAAAGATTTATATCACCCCTCAACTTGAGGAGGAGTGTTAAGAAGTTAACTGATAGTTAGTTGGGTGGTTAGTCTTGTTATTAGAATAGTTAGTTTGTTAATAGATTGTTAGCAAGTAATCTATAAAGTCTGTAGTTCTGTAATTATGAGATACAATTTTCTATTCTAAAAGAAAATCATTTTTCCTAAATAGTCTCTTCATCAGTTGATTCTGTGTCAAGATTCTCAACAATATATCAAATTTTAATAAATCAAAGTTGATATATAAATTTGATATTTACCTTTAGTTATATAATAACATTTTTGTTTTTAATTTATACAAAATAATCTTTCAAATTTAACCTAAGCTTTAGCTTAATCATGCATTGTTATCTAAAAATTAAATCCTTCAAAAGTTTTTTTTTAACAATCTCATTATAGATTCGATTATATATACTATTTTTGACATAATAACTAGAACTACCTATAATCCCTTCCTAACTCATAAATAGGAGGATAATGCACTTCAAAGACACTCAATTCACATCCTCTTGCACTAGTAACAATGCTCATACCAATCGAGCTAAAACTCAATCAAAAAATTCTTCAAAAATTTAATTCTACAAATATATTGAATTTGAAGGCAATTTTAATAATATGTACTAGAATAGGTCCTTTGCTATGCTTCAAAAATCATATTAAAATCTTAAATATTATATTTAATTAATGTATAAAACGTAATTATAAATTTTTAAGTAAATAAAAATGTTATGTCATGAAAAATAACATAAACCTAATACAAAAATATTATCTATAGAAAATAAATTATTATGGTATAGAAATTTATATAATTTATTAATTTAAATGAATATGACATAAATATATATTTTTAAAAAATTAAATTGATATTACAAATTTATGTAAAATGTAAGATATATTAAGACACAACACGGAATAGTATGAATGCACATATTATTCTCTAAATAAAACTATCAAGATAAAGTATGCAAAACATAACATGTAAAATAATATGAATACGATAAATATATAAAAATATGCCAAAAAAACAATTAACTTCTACAAAATTATTATATATAAATTTATAATATTCTAAAATACAAACATGAAATGAAACATAAATACATATACGTATAATTAATTTTTTTTATCATAAGTCACCTAAGGTAAAAGACATTGAAAACCCTTTGGCAATAAATAAGACCTGAGAAAGAAGAGTTAAATTGAAAGCGTTGAATGCATTTTAGGAAAGTATTTTTTTTATACCAAAAATAGTAAAAGACATGGTGTAGGTGGCAGTAAATCCGTGGCTCAAAGGGAAGGTTTACATAGACGAGGGGACAGACGTGTGCCAAATGTAGGCTACAAAAGCAAACCGGACAGTTGCGATCCAGAGAGGGATAATCTTCTTCGGCCTTTCAATCCCATCCTAAATTTCAATATTATGTAAATTTAAGTTTGATTTAATTCAAGATGGCCCAATCCGGTCCAAAAATTGCTTCATAAAAGCCCAATAAAAATGTAGTACTGTAATAGACTGAGTCAACTCGCTTGAGTTTTTACACCGAGTCGACGTCAAAAGGAACTGTTAAAAAAAAAAAAAAAAAGGACTAAAACCTCAAACGCAGAAATTCGCTTTGCTCCTTTTGTTCTGAGAGAGAAAGAGAGAAACCGAAAGACAAAACTAAAAGCATATAATTTCCGATATGGATTTCTCAGAGCAAGATGTGGACCTCTTTGGAGATGACCATAACAACGACAATCATGATGATTCCCGTGAATCCTCTTCATCTCATTCATCTTCATCATCATCCTCCGCTTCATCGTCGTCGTCGGCTTCTTCTTCGTCCAACGGAAGCGACGGCGGAGATAGCAGCAGTGCCAGTGGAAGCGCTAGCAGCGGAGGAGAAGAGGAAAATGGAGAAGAAGTGAGCAATGTTAATACCCATAATTATGATTATAATGACAATATTGAAAGGAGTATTTTTGGGTATGAAGAGGAAGAAGAGGAGAAAGATCTCTTTGGGTCTGATAATGAAGATTACTGTAAAACCCCTGCCACTAGCCCTTTCCCTATTCCTGGTAATTCTTTATTTCATTATTTCTCTATTAGATTCAGTTATTCGGCCCTTAATTGGGGATTTTGAAGTGCAACCATTCCTTTTTTAGGAGATTTCTCTATCATATATTAAAATATAAGACTTTTGGTTTGAATTCTGTGAATTTTTTTAGTTTTAGGGAGTAATCTTTATGTCTAAGTAATTAACTATAGGACCAGCTAGCCAGCTAGTAACAGCTAAATTTAACATATAAGCTATAGGAGATGTTATGAACTCCTTATTATCTGCTTACTGAATGTTTTTTAGATTGTAAGATCACAGGAAGAAAACATGAGCTATTTGATTGCTTTATTTGAGGAAATTTGGGAAAAAAAATTGACAATGATATGCAGGAATATCTAGACTAGCTGTGGCTGCAATTCCTGTAATATACAGGAAACAATTGAATTGATATTTGTTGAATTTCTTTGTCTCCCGTTCAAATGGTGACTAATCTTCTTTCTCACTATTCTTTTGCAGTATTGCCTGTTATTCGTAATACTAATAACCCAGGTAGAGGAGGTTTTGGACGGGGTCGCTGGCACAATGATAGAGGAGCTGGTATCCTTGGCCGTCCTGGTTATCCTCCTAGGCAAGGTTATGGGTATGGAAACAAATTTGCTAATGGACATCGTGATGAGCGTTTCGTTTCTGAGCTGAAATTTTCTAAGAGTGAAGAGACGTTATCTAGAAAATGCATTGCTTTTCAGGAAGTGAGTGAATTATTTTTCCATTTTCTTTAATTATTCATTAGTTAATTATGGGTTGAGTATACCAAATTATCATTTTCCCTTCCAGATATAGTGAAAATGGTTGTCAGGATTTTATATGTTTTCTTTGGTGTATTTACATTTTTATGATCTTCTTGTCAACGTGATACTGTCTGTTTGGAATCACTTTACGCCTTTAGATACCCTGTAAAGTTTTTACTTCTATATACATGCACATACACATGTTGTCAGGTAATTTTTTTCCTGGGCAACCTTTTGCTAAATGTGGTAACTAAATTTGACAGCCATGTGAACTTGCTTGTTATAGCCGTGTAGAAGGTGGAGATGTCTACTTTGATGACCGCAGCTTGGTAAGCTTTATGGATATCAGCATGGTAATTTTTCAGTAGGTCTTATATTGTGTCTTCCACATTAGCTCATTTTGTATATTTGTCTATTGTTTACATCATCAGAGGCTTTTTAAGCGTCTTATTACTGAAGAGATTGGAGCTGATCTCAATCAAGGTTTTGATACCTTTATTGAGAAAAAAGGTATGGTTTATTTATGAACAGTTGGAAATTGATCATGTTGAAATTGTCTTGTGTTGTGGTGATATGCACATATTACAAGCACTTCTTACATTTATTTATGCCTTTCTTTCGGGTTGTGTATGAGTTCTAATCAATTCAGCCTACCCTGTGATTTTTGCTGGACCAGAATTAGGTTCTGAGGGTTTTGGTGACCTTCTTGGTTGCATAAGAGACAAAAATATCCCTCTTCAAAACATTCATTTTGTGGTAAGGAAAATGATATTCTTTTACCTGTGAATTCTAAGTTTAATGGTTTTTATTAAGGATACAATCTAACCATATTCCCTATGCTTTTGCAGACTTTTCGCAACAATCTTAATAAGGTAATTGCTTCTCTAGATAGAATGCACACTCACAATCCGCTTTGCTTTTGTATAACTTGGAATGATACGAGGGTAGAGAACTGATGTTCATCAGTCTTTCACTCGTATATGAGCATCCTGGATGCTACTAATATTTTTCACCTAATGAGGGACAACGTTTATCTGAGTTTTCATTTATGAATTTGATGGATGATAAACCACTTTTGTATGTATTTGATATGGACACTTTAATTGCAATAGGAGTTTTTAGTTTTATTTATTTATTATATATCAGGTTTTACTAAGAGTTTTAGTTTTACTTATCTATTATATTAGGTTTTTATTTCCTTCATAAACTCTAAGTTAGGAATTCTATTTTATGTCAATTAGGACTCTTTCCTTTGTCATTAACAGTCTATAAAAGGCTGTCAATATGAAATAAAGAGGTAAGCAATTATTCTATCAAAAGAAACGATATTTTGAGAGGGGGTTCAGTCAAGGACGAATCTGCCTTTTGAGTAACCATAGGTCGAAGCAAGAATTCTTTCTCGTCTAGACCTGTGACTAGATCCTACGCCAAGGCGCATAGCAGTATTTCACTGGACGCTCTCTTGTTTTCATGCAGATACTGGCTACTGCTTATATTAGAAATGAGCCTTGGGAAATGGGAGTGCACAAGCGGAATGGTGTTGTCTATCTTGATGTGCATAAACTGCCTGAGAGACCACGAAGTGAGTTGGATCGTCGAAGGTACCAAAAGTCCAAAACTTTTATGACATCCCCCTCCTACTTTTATCCTTCTTTCTTTAAATAAAATTTCCTATGGGTGGGCAATTTGAAGAAATCAAAGGCTTCGAGGTGGCGTGCAACCCAACTTATTTCCTTTATTGCTTATTTCATTGACTTAATGATCTGAGTGCTTTACTTTTGAATTGTTTTTAATTTAGATGTTATTGGGGGTATTGTTTTGAGAGCCTTGCCACTGAAGATCCAAGAAGAGAAGATGGTGAAGGGATACATCATGTTGATGCCAATGTTGAATACTGTTCGGTGATTAAAACCAAATTAGGGGCTCATCGTATTCTGATGGGTGCTGAAATGGATTGCTGTGATTCAACAGATGAGGGAAGAAGATTTTATGTGGAGTTGAAAACAAGTCGTGAGGTAATTAGTGATTCCCAATGCTTCACTTGCTGCCTTCTCATTATTGTATCCGTTTACTTGAGTAACTCATGAATGTTTCTGCTTTTGCAGTTGGATTATCATACAGAGGAAAGGTATGAAAGAGAGAAACTACTGAAGTTTTGGGTATGTTATTTTAGCCAATGGACCTGAATATTTCTTACTCTGAAGTTTGGCATGCAAATTATATATCTTATTTTAAGATATTCTTATTCCATCGGTTTATTTATGGAGAAATGGCATTCTTCCTTTTCAAATTAGCCTTTATTTGCAGACAAAATAACTTGGTTGTTTTATTGTCTCAGATTCAATCATTCCTGGCAGGTGTTCCTTATATTGTTATTGGATTTAGGTAATTTCTATTGTTATTTCGTACTAACTTCAGTTGCCTAGAAAATCACTTTGTTCCATAAAATAAGTTTAGCTCAGGCATATTTGAGATAAATAATAACAAATTGTTTCAGTGTGCTAAGCTGTATTTATCTGAAAAAATAATGCTGAGTGGTGTTCAGTTCCGCGGTGCTGTTGGTATTAGGTTTTTTCTCTTTTCAGTTAAATATGAACTTTTCCATTGACATGTTATGGTGTAGGGATGATGCAGGGCGACTTGTACGCACTGAGAGACTAAGAACCAAAGACATCACCCATCGAGTCAAAATGAAGAATTACTGGCAGGTATTATATATTACAGCAAATAATCTACTGAGTTGATTTAAAAAAATTGTATTCCCAAAGATGTAAGTGGGTGATAGTGAAGAACTACTCATGTGCAACGAAGGTATTAGGCTATATACATACTCCGAACTGGTTTTTTTCCCTTTTTATGGCTTCCCTTTTCCAATTTCATTGACTCATTGTGCTATTAGTCGCTTATTTCCTTGTTTAAAACTCATCTTTAGGGAGGAGTCTGCCTGGCATTTGCTGATGAGGTACTGTGCTGGCTTTACGGAACAGTCAAAGAGAGTAAGATTCTAATTTCCATTTCCATTTCAACATGTGCTTGAACCCCTTTATTTGTTTTTGATAGAAATGTATAATTGTTTATAAGATTGAATAAAATCAAGTATCATCAGCACCCCTTTGGTCTGCTATGCCAATACAACAACTTTGCTACTCTGTGGCTTCAACTTCACCACTTTGGTTGTTTTTTGGTAGAAATATATAGTAGTTTATATGATTGAGGAAAATCAACTTGGAGCATCATGGAAGTTTTTGTAGTTCCTTATCATAAGTCTTAGTAAATCTTATGGAGCTAATATTTTAGATAATGACTGTGTGATTGTTCTTTTTCTTTTGTTGGATTCAGATGAGGACTACATACTACAATTCGCACCACCATTCAACCGATTGGAGCTTCTACAAGCACAATCTTGCCCTGATGCGATTACTAATCACGTTGAACAATCATAGTCATCGACAGACTTATTTGTTAGTTTGTAATTCAGATAGTTCAAATACAGGATCAAAACAAAGAGGATGGTTTATATTTTTACTAACTTTGATTTTGCAGATGAACATCACACATGATAAAGTTCCCCCAAGTTCAGCCTTTGTTTGTAAAGGCAAACCCCCCAACTTGGTAGATTCATAAGTTAAAAAATTGTCCTTTGGTAATTAGATTTAAATAGCTCCCATTTTAGTGTATTGATGAAACTCGTGAGAGGTAGATGCTATTTCTGCTGTGCTTTTCTAGAAGCATTATTGCTATTAATACAAGTTCCAAATATTAAACTTCAATGGTTTCTAAAAGTAGGAGTTACTATTTAAATTGTTAAGAATTTTAATATTTAATTAAACTTAAATTAAAAAAAAATGTATATTTTGTTTATAAACAAGGACTCGACTGGGGAAACAAAATGGAACTATTTGATGAAATAAATGGACCGATGTCCGAGCGGGAGACTAGTCAGGTGGGCAACACGTGATCATAAATTTCATAAAGAAAAAGAGTTGGGATGTAAAATGATGTCGTTTCGGTAAGGCCCGCCAACGGCCAAGCCCAGGAAAAAAAAACCGCCTTGAATAGCCGACAGCATTGATAAGCTTACATAAGAAACATAGAACGGTGTAGCTGGGGTTTCGAAGGTTCCCAAATCGATCCAGATGGAAAGAAAAGTTAGCGAAGAAGCGATGGAGAGCATCACGGAGAGGCTGTCGGCTCTCGATAATCTCTATTTCCCACGCGCCCTTCAATCTTCGGCCTCCGATCCCTCCAATCGCAAATCCATCCTCCACGACCTCCTTTCCCGCGACGTCCCTGTCTTCTTAGGTACTATCCTTTTCCTTCAATTTCACTTTTTTTCCATGAATTGTGTTAAAAGTCATTTTTTTTAACTAAATTGGTGTTGGCGATGCAGAAAGATACGGGTCTCAGCTTACTTGTGATGAGCTCCATGAATTTGATGCACTTAACGATGATTATGAGGTTAATTGGCACTTAAAGCATCTTAGAAGCAAGATGAGCCCGACTTTAGAAGAATTGAAATTGAGGTCCGTGACTGTCAAGAATCGGAGGCGGGCTTACTTGAATAAATTGGTGTGTGATGGGCATTACTTTTCGGAGGATGCGATGAGGGAAAGGGAGCCTTATTTGCATCATGAATATTTAGGGAGGTTTCAGGATTTAAGTGGGAGGAGCATGGCCAAGCGTGGGGAACGCTGGTCTGAGACTTTGATGAGGAGGTGTGAGGAAGCTAGGTTGGTTGCTAAGATTAGGGAGCAGCAGCAGAGGCTTGGTGTCGCTCAAAAAGATTGGGTTGGTAATGAGATCCATCCTCAACAACAACAAGAAGAGGAGGAGGAGGAGGAGGAGGAGGAGGAGGAAGAGGAGGAGGAAGATGAGGATGAAATGAAAATGGAAAATGGAGGCAACCATGGAAAGGATGTAAGTACTTGACTCTGTTCGTGCAATTTTTAAACAAGTTTCTTAGTTGGGTTTCTTCGGTAGAAACAATGTTTCATGAAAGGGTTTTAGGTTATTACTGTTGTTTGTGCTCTGCCTAGTAATTTTGTCTTCAAGTATGATGTGTTGGTGTTTCTGAATGTTTAGACAGTGTTTGGAACTAGATGTCTGGCACTCTGGTTCATTGTATTCGTGGTGAAATTTTGTTGTCCATGCATTGATATCTTGCATTGTCTGTTTCAGATGCTTTTGGACCATCTTGGAGATGACATTGTTGCTGCTTCTGCAACTATGGAGCAACACGAAGAAGCACCTTCTGCAGAAGAAATGCAAGAAAGGATGGATCAATTCACCTACATCATGCAGCAGAAGTTTCTCTCTGGTGAAGATTATGAGTATTTAGATTACTCTAAAATAGATGACGATGAGACCTTGGATGATCACTGGCTTAGGGAAGCTAACCATGATGCAGAGGAGAAGTATTTTGCTGAAGATTAATAACGGAAAATTACATCCATTCATCTCCCAACATTTGCAGATATCTCTTCGTTATAGCAGTGGTTAGTGATTACCTTTTTCTACTTATGTACCTAACTTCTTATATAAATGTTATGGAATGGCATGTTCATGTTGGTAGCCATTCTTCAGATAGACCAGCATTAGAACCAAGGGTAGTTGTTATCAAATCTTCTCTGAAGAAATATGTGAACCATCGTTTTTGTGCATATAATGTGGTGAGCAGTTTGTTCTTGTGTGGCTTGAGAAACCACATAGGGGACTTGACATTAATCTTCCTGAATCTAGAGGGGGTGGGGGGGAAGCTTCAGAATGTTGATCTTGACATTGTGCTCAATATTTTAACGAGGAGCCATTCTACTGAATCAGAATCCAGGAGAGAAGTGCATTTAATTGATCCGGTACACTAATATGTTCCATAAGTTTCATGGGTTGGCTTGGCTGCAATTGCAGTACATACAAGCTCAAGTTTTAGGTTAGGTTTAACAGTATTATGAGATGAGAAAATTTTAGTGC
Source organism: Gossypium arboreum (assembly GCF_025698485.1). Taxonomy (NCBI): domain Eukaryota; kingdom Viridiplantae; phylum Streptophyta; class Magnoliopsida; order Malvales; family Malvaceae; genus Gossypium; species Gossypium arboreum. The sequence continues at coordinate 14,923,563 of NC_069077.1, forward strand.
ATAGTAAGTTACACGTCTTTGGAAGAACATTGAATACAAGAAAGAGCATTAGTAATATAATAATATTAGGAAAAGAAACAAAAATTTCCATAGCTATCTGAACTTTCCTAGTAGAGAAGATAAATATGAAGTTCTTAGTAATTGTAGTGATGGAATGTAAATGAGTATTGTACGTTTAGGATAGTTATTCATTTTATAGGACATCATTCATTGTTCATTTATGTGCAGTTCAACAGAGAATCCTATTGAGTTTTATACAGGTAAAAGTTAGTTGAATATGGGCAAAAGATGAGATCCTATAGCATAATTCCTAACCATATCTATATATCCATATAGCAAATTCCTAAAATGGAATGTCCAAATTGTAGGGGGGTAATTTCAATCATTAAATCATAGAATGAATGTGTCTTTAACGAAAAGACAATTTGACTAATAATACCAACAGTCGCTGGTACCCTCTTGTTGTTTAACATACTAGAAAAATAAAATGCATACCCTAAAAAAGACAAGGCGAACTTCATTCATGGTTGAGACAAAAGTTTAAGTAGTCGTAGAGCTAATGAAGCATTCATTTTTTTTATGTTGTAGGACCGGTATTTGGAAACATAGGCTGAAAACTTAAGCTGGTGAGGTGTCCCATATGATCCAACACAATATATAATAGTACTAGATACAGTTGATGTCGGTACGAATGGAATTGAATTAAATTGGAGTTAAGACATATATGAAACCAGGTGCAGAATGAAGAATCTCAAGAATCAATACACAGTATGTAGCTGGCTTGCTAGGGTTGGCCTACTTGCCCAATTAGCTGGATTGGCACAGCTGGTCTCCAATATTTACTCTTCTTCACTTCAGATTCTTTTGTTCTTCCTTTGCCTCTTTTGGACCATTGATGGTTACTTTCACACATCAAGATGAAAATAGTCAAAAAAAAAAAAAAAGAAATGCAAAATCTTTTCAATGTTATTTTTTATATATATTACAAATTGGGAAAGGGTGAGAGATGACACTACTTAAATTTGAACTTTGATATTTGAGTGTAGTTTTAAGGAAGAGTTCAACTATTGTTTCTCGTTGTGGGCCATTTTTTTTTTCAAACGTTTTAACTTACAAAAACAAAAATAGTATACATTTTAACTTGAATTTATTCAAAATGATAAATGAGAGAATCATTGAATATTAAGAACATTTTAAGTTTTATGTAGAAAACAAAGACATCTTAAGTAATGTTATCATTTGTTGATTGGTTTACTATAAATATATTATGAAATAATTGTATTGTTTAATTTTTGTTTGAGCGATGATCTCACTTTTTGCTCATTTCTTTTATGAATTATAAATAAATGAATGTGTAAATTCAAATTTTATTTTATATAAATTTTAAATTATTCTTAGAATATTACACGCTTAAGGTTGTTACATTGATGTTTTCAAGTTATAACGATTATAATGCCAATTAAAAGTTTATTTAGAAAATTCTAGTAGCGATGATGGTTGGGAGAATAAATTAATTAAATTATAAATTGGTGTAGATCGATTATAAAATTAATTTAATTTTTTATTCTAAATTCATTATTTAATAATGAAAAAAAAAATTCTTAATCATGCACCTCGTCCACGTGTGATATTTTTAGAGAATGTAGAAGCGATTAGACCAGACCCGACCCGAGAGTAGATGCCATGCCCCCCGCTATTTAAACACAAACTAAAGCCCATCTCCCGCCGTTTCATCGGCGACCTCACCTCACCGGACATTTTAACTCTCTACCCATTTTAACCTTTTTATCTCTCTAAAAATTACCCTTCACTCTTTTTCTCTCTCTCTCTTTACCCTGTTTGTTTCCACATCCAGCAAAAAAAAAAAAAAAAAATGTAGAGAGGAAACAAATACCCTGTTTCTATCGCTCATCCCTCCGTTTTTAAAACAGACCAATATCGAAACCAAACAAAAATACCCAACGAGAGACAGAAGACCCTAGATTTCTGGGGGACCTAGGGGTTGGTCATTTCCGTCATTTCACGATATGCATCGGCGATAACGGAAGCCATTAATATCGTCGGCAAAGAAGAATAAGAGATAGAGAGAAGATGTACAGAGGGGAAAGAGCGGTTGGTGGGTCCAAGGGAGAGGTGGGGGCCGTGGATCGAAAGCGGATCAACGAGGCGCTTGATAAGCAGCTCGAACGATCCTCGCCCTCCACTTCCAGAGTGATCAACGGCAAGGATAAGTCTGCACGTTACCTCTTCCCCGGAAAGCAACCACCTGATCATCATCGCGACTCTCGCTCCGTTTCTCTACCCAAACCCAACGCTGAAGGTATAGACATAACAACATATCCTTCTTGAATTAGGACTATTTTGTTAAAATAAAATCGGACTTCTCTCTTTTCTTGTGAGAAAAGACGACAAATTGGGTTTTTTTTAGTGATCATTAATTTATATCTAGGTCTAGACCTTACTGTTTTAAAATTTTACTCTTCTTTCTTCCATTAGTTTTGCTTTTATTGTTCTTGATATGATGTAATTGGAACTGAATATAAATGGAACTCTTGAGTTTTTATTGTTGAAACACAAATTAATAATTCATATATTCTGATGCTTTAAATTCAGAGAGACAGAAAACATCAGAAAGGTCAAAGGTTCTAAAACCACCCCTAACATCCAAGTTTCGATGAGATGATTGCTTTGCTATCTATAAAGTTGGAAAAAGAGACATACTTTGTTAGGCTAGTTTTCTTAATTTGAATTGTCACAATTTTTGGTGTTATGAGATTACATGGATATTGGCCAAACATTGTATTTATATGAATGTTTTTTGCTAAACATCTGCGTTTATATTTCGAATGAACCATCGGTTTTGATTCCTTGAAAATAAGTTTGTTTTTGCTTTTTGTGTTACGCCCTTATCGAGGGAAAAGTGGCCAGGGGCAATTTCCAAAATTAAATGAATTTTGATTCATATATGTTGATGAACCTCTAGACATTCAGCTTTGTGAATTATGAAAGTGTACTTTAATTCATGATTTGAACCATGTTTTCAGAGTGAGGGTTATTATCTTTTGATGTTTGGTGACACTGATTTTCTATTTCACTTGTTAGGGACATTTGTTGATGCAAAATTTTGGTTATAATGGTTGCAGATGAATCTGAAACAGACAGCGAAGAGTCAGATGTTAGTGGTTCTGATGGAGATGACACGTCTTGGATTTCATGGTTTTGCAACCTACGTGGAAATGAATTCTTTTGTGAAGTTGATGATGACTACATCCAAGATGATTTTAACCTTTGTGGGCTAAGCAGCCAAGTTCCTTATTATGATTATGCGCTTGATTTGATTTTGGACGTTGAATCTTCCCATGGTAAGCTTACAGTTAGTTTCTCCTGAGGTTAAGTTGTTTGGATGTGTGAAATTTTGTTCCATCCTGTTCTTGTTGAAGCCTTTTGTTCCATTCTGCTTTTAGTTTTTGGAGACTTGAGAGTGTTAATGCTAGTCTCATTCACATTCTTCAAAGCATATAGTTTTATGACATGCTTTTATTCTAATCTGGCTGTGTTTAGATCTTGACGACCTTAAAAGTTTAAACTTTTGCTATATATGATGTTCTTGATAATAATAATTTAATTAGAGTGAAACATACTGTTTATGTCATCTAGCAACATGGCAAGTCTCCTTTCTCTTATTATGTTCTTGGATCTGTAATTTGTGTTGGGGCTGAAATCGGTAGGAGATATGTTTACAGAGGAGCAAAATGAATTAGTTGAATCTGCAGCGGAGATGCTTTACGGTCTGATTCATGCCAGATACATATTGACAAGCAAAGGAATGGCTGCTATGGTGAGATGTCCGCCATCATGTTTGATGTGATACTTTCATGTTTTGATATATATACATGTGTGTGTGTGTGTGCGCGCGTGTGAAATTGGCAACTAGATTAGAATAATGTTGTTTAAACTTCTACAGCTAGATAAGTACAAGAACTATGATTTTGGAAGATGCCCCAGAGTTTATTGCTGTGGACAACCTTGTCTTCCAGCTGGTCAATCAGATACCCCTCGGTCAAGCACCGTAAAAATATACTGCCCTAGATGTGAAGATATCTACTACCCCCGGTCCAAGTATCAAGGCAGTATCCTTTTGGCCATTGAACTTGTTTTTTTCTTCTTGTTGCATGGATTTTGTAGGGAGATAACATGCATGTCATAAATATACTTTCCTTCTTGCCACTTCTATGCGTTTATGATTGTTAATTTAAAATAAAAAAAGACATTCATATATTGTTTTTGTCATTTTCTGCATTAGGGCCATAAGTTTCTTCTCTGAACATCGTGGATACTTCCTAGGACTACTTGTTTCATTTCCTGAGAACTCCTCTAGGCTACCTATTTAGAATGTCAATGTAAGATTTTAAAAAAAATAAAAATTATATTTTGATATTACGTATAATTTTATTAAGAGAAAAAATTTCATTGGATATGAAATGCCTGAGATATTGTAGAAGGAGGGGGTGTTCCATTTTTCTGCAAAAATGTCATGAACTGGTCCACCGGAGATGCAGAACCATTATCAATTTGATGATCATAAGGATAGAAAATCAATGGGAACTAATACAGTCATTAGTAAATTTCAGGTCACTATCTGCCAATACATCATGTTGACATGAATGGTCTGATGATGTACTGGCATAAGATCAATGTTCATATTTCCAACTTTGACCCTGCCATGTTTTGCTTTGAGATTTAGATGAGATACCTTAACTCTATATAAGACATTGACGGAGCCTATTTTGGGACCACATTTCCACACCTGTTCCTGATGACATACGGGCACCTGAAGCCACAGAAGGCATCTCAAAGCTACGTTCCAAGAGTATTTGGGTTCAAGATCCATAAGCCGTAGTTGTTGCAAGTTTTATCGCCAAGCTTCTATTATGGAAGTAATGCTTTTGAAAGATCAGGTATAGTTTGACAGTCCTCTTTTAAGTAATCATGTTTCTAGAGCCTTTCTTTTATATGTTGAAAAAGAATTACCATAAAAACATATTTGCAAACCAGCAAGTGTTCATTTTCAACGTAGCAGCCTTTTCCTGGGGGTCGCCTTTCATCCAAAATTCATTCTTGGTAGAGTATCTATTAAATTTCCCTTTTAGATATACCCTCCATTGTACTGTACTTGATGTCGATGATGATGATGATGATTTTTTAATCGCTGTTTGCTCTTGTGTATTACCATCTACTCAGTGTTCATTATAATCTGATATTGGTTATCTGTATCAATTTGGTGGCCTTACATTGGCAGCACATTACATGAGTTTGTGGCTTATACGATATGTTAAACTTGTTATGACTATCCACTAATATCTGGTGTTTTACGTAGTTAATGAAGGGGAAGGAATGTAATCGTGGATTAAGCCTTTTGGTTATGGTGATGTTCCTAACTCTTCTCTGTTTCTTTCCGAGTTCGTTATAGAAGTAAAAGATTAAGAGACATATTATTCAAGTTGAGGTGAAGGCTATTTGAACATGAAATTGAGCTTTTGACAAAACAATAATAATTTCTATTTTTTAGATTGTTAAATTTATTGGTGTGATATTTTGAAATTTTTTTTAAAATATTGACCTGAAAAGTGGGGTTAAATTTCTAGAAATAAAATTATAGGAGTAAATTTTAAATTTATAAAAGATAAAGAGGGACTTGTAGTATATTTTAATTTAAAGTGCAGAAGCTGAGCTTTTCCGGGACCAGGAAGAAGATGAAATTAGTGATTTTCAGTTGGGGTTTCATTTATGACAGTCTTTGACACCTTAGGCCAATTTCGGAGAGACGGGTAATTTGCCCATTAGAGAAAGGAAAAATGTATAATTAACGGATCAATTTCACATTTTAATTGATCGACTTACATCTTAGTTCAGTGATTTAACGATGATTTTTGTTTGTTTTTTTTTAATGGGTTCTTTCAAATATGAATTTGACTTTAGTATATATAAGTAGTATTTGATTTCTTTAGTAAAAAGGTATTTAATATTGAGACTAATTTCCGAAGTGAAAAATTAATAACAATTAGTAACAGAGTTAATGATTGGATTTCGGTTAGAATATCACACCTAATAAAATAGCTTGTTATTCATTTTTATTTTTTATTCTTATTTGGTTTCAACGTCGCTGCAAAAGTCGAAATGTTTTAACTGTTACTGCAATAAAATAATTGAAAGGGTTGCAAATTTTGTTTTCAAGGCCTAATTCCAGTTTTGTTAAAGTGATTCTCTGTAGTCAAAGATTGAGATGCTGGATTGTTATTAATGTTTGAGGCAATTTTGTGGAAGAGGGCATGAGATTGAAGTCTTAACCAACTCCTCTTTCCTAATTTGCTTCTTCTTCTTTCTCATCCTCCATCTTTAAGTCTTTAATTTCTGAGTTTAATCTAATTAATGGTTTTGGGCACTGAAGTGGAGCAAGAGATATAAGGTTTAAGCTTAAGCTAGGTGGATTTCTTAATAGTTTTTTTTTTTTTTTTTTTATGTCATCTCAGATAAATAGTTATTAATTATTTTTAAATTTTACTTGAAATTAATTTATTTTTTACGAGAATGATGGGAGCATGTTTTTATCAATTTTTTTAAGGGTTTATAAACTAATTAACGACTTCATCAATGCAGTTGGAGAAAATCGGATTTTTGGTCATCCGTACAAACCCCAATCTGAAATAGTTTGAGAAGGGGGAGGGAACAACCCACGTTGGGCTTGTTTTGAACAAAGAGGCCCACTTCTGCTCAGTACTTTTGAGCACTTCCATCCCATTATTAAACTCACCTCTTTTCCCTGGAAGCAATTACATACATAAATGCCGCCTGAAACTTGCCACTTAAGGGGGTCCCAACAAGTCCCCCAAATCAATGTCTTTTAAATGAGATTTAGCTTTGAGCCTCCGTTGCCCATAAAACAAGTGGACCCTCCTTTCATTAAAACCCATTTACCCCTATTCTGCATCAACATTTCTCTTCATCTCACCACCTTTTTTTCATAACACCACTAAATTGAGTTTGGAAGTAATTGGTAATTATACATGTAGGACATGTTTAAGTCATCATTATAATCACATTCACATTCTCCTAATTCAATTATTCTTATGTATTTCCACACCTAGTTTAACAAGTTTATTTTTATGCAATAATAATACATTTTATTTTTGAAATATTTATATGAGGGTAAATTATAGAAGAAGTCACTTAATTATAAATTTTTGATCACTCAATTATGAAAAGTTACAAAATAATCATTCAATTACTCAATTTTATCTTTAGTGGTGGCTAATGTAAAAATTGAAATATCTAAAAATCTAAAATAGTTGGGTGACAAAAGAAGGCCAAATTAAATAGTTGATTGACCAAAAAGAAATTAACTAATAGTTAGGTGACTATTTTGTAACCTTTTATAATTAGGTAAAAAAACATAATTAAGTGACTACTAATGTAGTTTACCCTATATAATATTTTACAAAACTCATCTAAATAATCTAAAAATTTTATTGATGGAAGATAATTCCCCATACATTTTGACACACCAAATATTTAACCGTATTTACTACAAATTATTTATATTAATTCTAACTAAACTATATAGTACTTATCATTAATTATTTATATTTAGTCAACAATTAATTGATGATATTTTTAATGTCAGAGGAATAGTCCAAAATATTTTATATTTCTAATAATTAAATTTATGAATATTTTGGTATAATCATGTTTTGACTTTTGTGTTTCAATTAATTTTTATGCTCTCGCTTAATTGATTTCATATTTTGTATAATGATTTAATTTAGAGAACAAAAATTTAAGTTAACATTGTGTCTTATTCGTAACATATTTTATATATTTTTCATAACAATTCAATTTAAAAAATGTATTTTGATGTGTTGGTATTAATTTTTTATGCTCAAAATATTATAAATTTATAAAGTTTTTAAAACGTTAATAATTAATAATTTATATATTTTGATCAGCATGTATTGTGTTGTTGTTATTTTTGTGCCAGTTTGTATTTAGTTAATTTTTCATATTATTTTTATATCGTATCTTGTTAATTTGTATTTAGATTGTGATAATGATTTCATTCTAACTTTAATATTAAAAAGAAATGAATCATTATATTTACCATGTATAATTATTGTATGATATTTAAAATTTTAAGTTGAATATTTCGTACATTCGTATTATATATATATATATATATATATATATATATATATATATAATATTTCACAAGCAATTTTAAAACATTGACATGTCTCTGTTTTTGAATAATAAATTTTATTTTTTAATATTTTGTTATACTTTTATAGAACACTTATTAATTCATTAACTTTACTTGTAGTGTTTAAAATTCTAGACAATGTATCAAATAATTTCTCAAATTTTAATATAATATAATTTTCCAAAGTACAGTGAAGGGAATATTCTAGTTTTGATTAAAAGCAATATCTCCCTACAACTACAAGTACAATCATATTATATGCCGAATTATAACCAAATGAACATAAAATACAACAAATTAAAAACAAAATGCATTCAAATAAAGTTCATACATTGTAAAACTTAAACCCAAAATAATCTATAAGAGAAACTATACATAGTGACACTCGAAAGCTTCCACGGATTGAAATATATTAAATGTTTTAGTTTTATAAGATTATGTTACATGGTGGGACTACATTAATATATGGTATTTGCATCTTCCTCAAGAATTTACTCCACTTGTATAAGGAAATTGACTTCAATAAGCTATCTACAAGTGAATCATTTTCTTATTGACCTACACTTTCTTAAGTAACCAAATAATAGGGTAATGGCAAATTAAGACCCATCCTTTTCCAAAAGTGAACACAAAATTTCAAACTTTTCGGCATATTTTGCTTTATACTCTAGCCTCTCAGTCCCATCAACTTTTAGCCTTTTTTCTTTTTTTTCCTATCAAAATATATATGATGATTAAGTACCCAATTTTGACAAGTCATGCTTACTTGATGACTATCATTTAATTACACTTACAGTCTAAGCTACTGATTAAACAACCGTACCAAAAAGGAAAAACCCTTCAACATACGTGAATCATCATCTTCTGTTGTCCTATTTTCAGATTAGACATGGGATAAATCGATGAATACGACCAACTTTGATCATCCATGTGACCAAATTCTATGTGATGATATAATACTAAAACTTTCACTATCAAATTAAACTTGGGTTTTATCGCCTCTATCCGAAATAATTATAAAAAGACTTTTTTCTTGGGAGTTATCAATTGCTTGATCTAACATTTCCATCCTTTTCTTTTTCCCATATTTTGTAGCTTTGTTTTTTATCTTATCTTATCGCCGTGCAAAGACTCAATCAAGACTCTTACATTGAATAATAATACTACTCTTGTTTGCAAATTTTGTGACTAAAACATATATTAAAATCTATTGAATTGAATTCTTGAAGAAAAAACGATAGAAAAAGATAAGTAGATGAAGGTTATAGAGAACAAATTATTAATTTCTTGTTTTATTTTAATATTATATTATCTTTTAAATAAAAAGTCAAATAATAAATTAAATTAATTACTTTTATTATTTTGTTGAAACCACCCTTTTTATTCAAATATTTTAAATTTAAAAAAAAGGAGGAAATCGACTATTTGGAAAATAGAAATATGGAGTCGTCACCAATCCTTTTTGTTTAGGTGTGATTGAGTCACCTAAGAATTTGGTTATTTTAATAAAAACATTTTTGGTTTACTAAAAGACCGATTATGGTCTACGAAAGTGTGAGAAAACGTGCTCGGGAGTCGGTTATGTATGAGGAAGGGTTAGCACCCTCACTACGCCCAAAATTGGTACCAAATCGATTAAATAATGTCCTTATGTCTAAAATTAAGAATGTTTTTGAAATGTGGTTCCCTTTTTTAATAACGTTTGTATAACCCGAATGGGTTATCAAAAATCTTCTCGTTTCGACGTCTGTAAGTCTATAATTTGAAATTGACAAAAGGATGCCCAACTATTTGGTCCAACGAAAAAAAGAAACCCAGCACAGTAGGGCACGATTCCTCGAATTTCCGAATATCGAACATTGCCTCACCTTAAAAAATTATGAGTGAAATTCCGAAGGGATCCTTGATAGTTTTGAGCAAATGAAAAAAGCGTAACCCAGCACGATAGGGCTCGATTCTCAAATTGCCAAACATCGAACATCACCTTTGTTTTGAAAGGTTTTTAATAATTATGAATAAAGAGCTAAATGAATACTCGATTGTTTTGAACAAATGAGAAATCACAACCCAGCACGATAAGGCATGATTCCCGAATTGTCAAACACCGAGTATTGCCTTCATTTTAAAGGATTTTTAGAAGACCCGAGTGAAATTTTGAAGGGATATTTGATTATTTTAAACTATCGGGAAATTGCTACCCAACACGTTAGGGCACGATCCCGCGAATTGCCAAATATCACATATCGCCTTCGTTTTAGGGATTTTAAAAGACATGAACGAAATTTTAAAGTGATATTCAATTATTTTGAGCAAATGCGAAATTGCAACCCAACATGTTAGGGCACGGTTCCGCGAATTGCCAAACATCAAATCTCATATTCGTTTAAGGGATTTTAAAAGATATGAATGAAATTTCGAAGGGAAATTCGATTATTTTGAGCAAATGCGAAATTGCAACCCAACACGTTAGGGCACGATTCCGCGAATTGTCGAACATCAAATTTCGTCTTCGTTTTGAAGAATTTTTGGATGAATACTTAAAAACATATTAATTCGATTTGGAATAAGATGACATTAATCGTAAAAAATTGGGTTTTAGAACCACATTTCAAAAATCAAAAGGAAAACAATGAATGGGGTAATATGTACATGCGAGACGCAATGCTTAACGAATGAAAATATTAATCAATTAGCAGAACAAGTAATTAAATATAATTAGTCTAAGTTAACCTAATTTCAATCGCGTAATAATAATAATTGACATATCAACAGGATGAATACCACGCAATGAGAATGTATATGCTACAATATAGAACAATCGATGAAATATATGCAAAACGGAATAGAATTTAAGAGTCAAAGTAGTATAAAACGATGTCGGAACAAAGGCGATCTAATGAACCAATAATTTATACGACATGCGAATTAATGAATTGAGACACTTTAAATCTGTTTAAAAACTAGGATATATATACTTGATACATATTATAAAATGAATGTGACTAAAAACATACTAATGTGTGCAAAGTATATTTATTTTTAATGAAAATATACATAAGGTTTATATATATATATACGCATGGATTCAAAAGAAAGAATGTATTTGTCTAAAGGTAAGTACATGCAAATTTATAGATAATGTATATACATACTCAATAACTTGTATGAATCAAAAGCATGCACTAATATAAATGGATACAAAATAATTTAAATCCAATGTGAAACATATATAAAGCATGTTTGAAATAAAAATGTTGAAATGCAATGATATATTTATAGAGTCAAAAGCCATTATGTATAAAAATAGATTAACATTGTTATAATATATACATATATATATATATATATATATATATATATAATGAAACTAATATTTAAAATGTACAAAACATGATACTAGGATTGTTAAAAGAGAACAGTTTACAACAATGGAATAACCATGACTTAAAATTAAAAATAATTAATTAAGAACACACAAAAGGGCTATGAACTAAAGGACTTAATCGAAATTAAGCTAAAACAAGAGGGGAAAATTAAGAAAATGGAGCAAATAAAAAAAGGGACCTATGCGCGAGGCGCGATAATGCAGGAGGATCTAAACTGGAAATATTCCAGTCCTCACAATGCAGCATTAAAACGCGGACTTGATTGAAAACACACGCAAATTATGGGTAAAATTTAAAAAGAAAAAAAATGCGAATATTAATTGATTTGAAAATGGGGCTAAAAGGAAGGGACCAAGCTTGTAAATAACCCTCACCACGAAAACGCGCGGGTCCTCGAGGCACCTGGGGACGGGTCGGGTCAGGCTCTCTAGACGGTGTCTTTTTAAGGCTACAGATCATGCCTTAAACGGCACCGTTTCGCATCACCGAATAAAAGAGGACAAGGCCCTTGAAAACCCTAGGCATTTCAATCAAAGCAAGGGGGAAAGGGGGAACCCAAAGGTTCTGCGCCGTTCGGCCATCATTTCATCACTGCGACGATGAATGACGACCTTCGGTGACCCCCCCTTTTTGCTCTTTCATTCACTCCAGCATGGAACTCATCGATTTAAGCCCCGAAATCCCATCTCCGACTTCGATTTCAGCGAAGGAGACGAGGTCTTCAATAGCTCGTATGCAAAGGTAAAGTTTCACTCTCCCTCTTTTATTTTATTATACAGAAACATATGAAAGCGAAAGGAATATGAAACAGATGCGAAAAAGAAAAGAAAAAAAAGCACGAGGCGTTCGAAAAGATCACCTTCTTATTCTATTACTTTTCTATTGATTTGCTGTCTGTGTTTGTATTTGTGTGTTTCTCTCAAAAAAAAATTTTACAATCGAAAATCAATAGGCTTTTATAGCCGAATGTAAAATAAATAAATAAATAAATGAAAATACAATTCTTCTTTTTTCGTCTTTGCTGCTTTTGTCTGTTCTCCTTTGCAGGTATGAGCACGGGACTGTGCGTTGGCCCTTGGCGCGAGGTGTACAGGGTGGTGCTGGCGTGTGTACGGGGGGTGCGTGGCGCCAGGAGGATGCTGGGGTTGTTGGTTGCGGCGCATGGGAAGGAACCCTAAGGTTCTAAAATTTCTGGGCCATTTGGGGTGTTCATATTTGGGCTGTAGGGCTACTGGTTTTTTTGTAATAGGACTAAAGTATTAGTAATGGGGTCATGCAATTGGGCTTATGCTATGTAATTGGACTTTAAGTATTTAAGGGACTGTTATAATTTTATTATTTATTTATTTATTTATTATAGGTTTGGGATTTTTTTAGCGTGCCCGAGCCAAAATTGGTCACTACATTATTAGTTTGGTTACTCATAAATTTATCTATACTCTCTCTATTGGTTATTCATAGTTGATTGCTAATTCAAGTGGTTGGTTTGACCAACTGGTTCTATTAAATGTTTATTTAAAAGTGTTCGATAAAACGACACTAATAGTTAAAAAGCGATATGTGTAAAATGATAAATAAGAGCATGGCACATTGTTAAGTATTTATTTGTTTATAATGCTTTAATATTAGGTGAAATTATTGAAATAAAACACTATTACTAAGGAAATAAAACATCCATTATGGAAATTATTTAATGAATATTTTGAAAATTTAAATAAAAATTCTTGATTCCTTATTTGCAAATATTAACCTTGTGGAAATTGATAAATATTAACAGTGTATCAATATAATTGTAAACTATATTCTTAGTGATAATTATGTCATGTTCTTAGTATGTAAATTACTGATAGTTATGTCACACTCACAATAAGTAGCATATTTCAATTAATATAAGGTTGCATAAGAAATTATTTTACACAAGTAAGTTGAAAATAAATTAAGAGTACATAAATATTCAATGATGAATGGGTTCGATTGAAAATTTTTTGCAGCAATGTTGATTTTTGTAGATTCACGGTGGAGTTTTTGAGATTTACTTTAGACTTCGGAGGTGAAAGTGAAAATGGAAAACTGGAGGCTACTAATATCTTGGCACCCCTATTAAGTTTGAGAGCATGTGGCTAAAGGCGTACTTTTTGAGCAAGTATAGTCAGATATGTCATTTCACATATTTCATTCCCAATCAACTGTTGAAAAAAGTTGCCCATCCTAATTTTTTTTATTTATTTTTTGTTTTGGAGGTTTTAGCTTAATACGTTATTGCAAACCTCCATTCATCAAACATTACACTTAGAGGGTTTGACTATCCAATCCTCCATTTGTACCCAAATCAGCTAAAAAAAGTTCAAAACTCTGTTTACCAAACACCCCCAAAATATTTGGTTAAGTTGTTGTCACTTTCAATAAGATCCTAGTTTAGTTGTAAAAATTTTTTTTAAAAAAATCAACATTTTTATAAAGCAATAAATAAAATTTTGAGGGTACTTGTTTTTGTCTTTTTACATGCAATTTATAAAAATATATGCAAATGATAGGATTTAAACCCAATACCTCAAAATCTTTCTTTCCTCAACTTTACCATTTCAACTAAAGATAGGGTAAAGCATTTGTTATTTTTTATTAAACCGACTTAACCGACCATAATCTAAAAAAGTCGACCTAATCGAATTAGAGCTTAAGAACCAATATAACTGAACTAACTTTAGATATGTAGGTTTGATCGATTAAACAACTTTAGTTATTCGGTTGGATCATTAGACTTGAATAATATACGTTCATTTTATATATTATAAAAATAATTAAAAATATTAAATTAAGTCGATTTCTTTAGTCAAATCGATTTGAAAATTTGAAAATCGATAGTTGGTTAAGATAACCAACAAAATAGAACCCACGACTGAAAACTACCCAAACCAAGATGAACTAAACAAATTGGGTTAGTTTAGTCATTTTTCACGGTTTAAACCAAAAATTGCTCTCCCCTAATTAAAGCCACATTTGTTTTCATATATTTTTTAATATATTTGTTACATTATTTTTCACCCCATTGTAAGTGTGTTATAATTGTTGAGATTTGTTGGAATTTATTAGGTGAATAACAAACTATCACTAATATTTAAAATTAACTAGTTGTTGAGATTATTTCTTTCTCTCCTTTTTTTATACTATTTTTAGTTAATGTAATGTTTATAAAAAGTTGAAACTATAAGGAATAAAATCATGAATTCATTTTCTTTTCATTTGAGTGAAAAAAAAAATAACTCTTTTCTTTGTTTTTTTTTCTTTACTTGTGAGTACAATGATGATATTAGAGCTTGGTTCAATCTAATTAACTTAGAAAAAGATATAGCTTTGCTTTGTCCAAATTCTTGTCCTATATGACCTTAGAGACTAGTTTTATTCAAGCAATCATTTGTCATTTTGATTGACACTATGACTATTGGTGTAACGACCCGAAAGTTAGTGATGTAGGAAACGGTGGTTTCAAAATTCTTTTTTTTTTCTGATAATAGAGTCAGTAAACATTATTTATTAATATTTATGAGGGTATTACAATATTATACTAAAGTTGGGTCTAATAATTTTGGTTATTTGGAAAGTTAGACAAGTTATAAGTGTATCGATTCTAAAGTCATTGGTTTTGGAAATTGAGGTATCAGAACCTTATTTTCATAAATCAGATTCGTAAATTTTTTTATTAAATATTTACAGAGTTATATTAGAAGTTAATTGAATTTCGGTTAGGTAATTTCGACAAAAGAGTGTTTAATTAGGGTATAGGGACTAAATCGCATAATTGAATAAAGTCAATTTAAAAATAGAATTAAATATATAGCACTTACATAATAAATAGACCATAAGATATGTGATCTTATTAGTGGCCGGTTATGACTTTATAACATATGTATTTTATATATTATAAAGTTTAGTTATTATTATGTTAATTAATATTATATAATGATTAAAATTTGGATAGTGGAATAAAAAGAACCAAAACTCATTTCTTTATTTTATTCTTCATGCAAATTGAAAACAATTGAAGAAAAGAAGAGCAGCATTTGGCCTTTGGTTCAAAAATTTCAAATTCAAAATTGGTCAGTGCAATTTAGTCTTTTTCTTGTAATTTTTATGTTTTCGGAATCTCAATACCTCAAACTAGCTGATCCATGTCCTATTTTTTGGTACTATTAAATATTTTAGATGTTACCATTGTTGAGTAGTTAAAGCTTTAGGGATTAATTTGATAGAATTTTAGGTTAGAAGTGAAAAAGGACTAAATTGTGAAATTAATTGTTGATTCTGAACAATAGCAACTAAGTTGAAAAAAAAAATCAAAATTTAGGGGTAAAATTATGCAATAGGGAGTTAAATTTGGTTTAGAGTGAAATTGATGTAAAAATTTTGGGTTAAATGTGAAAGTTAGGCTAGTCCCGGTCTTAGGGACTAAATTGAATAAAATGAAAAAGTCGCATAAATTAGCAATTGAATGTGAAAATAATTGTGGATTGGTGTATTTATATTAATCATAGCTAACATCGACTCGGATTCCTCAAAACATAAAGGAAAAGATAAAGTTATCGACGAATAGCTCAGAGTTTACGGTTTGTATTTCTAAAACCCAAACCTTTTCAATTGCTGAATTTATGAAGTAAATTGTATGGTATTAATATAAGGTAACCTGGAAATGATAGAATAAGCTGAATTAAATTGATTTGAATTAGTTTTTGTGATAAAGACTAAATTGAATAAATTTGAAAATATGATATATTGTTATAATCGTGCTATTGGATTCGATTTGGGATGAGTTATGCTGGAACATATGTTAATTGGTGATTAGTTGATGAAATTATGCTGTGGAATCGAGAAATAGATTATTATAAATTGAAATAATGATGAATAGTGGATATTGGATTATAGATTTAGAAATGTAAAATTTGATTGTATAAACGAGTTATATATTTTGATATGTAGATAGTTATATTAATTTGCATTTGAACTCCCATTTTTTGAGCCATGCATTACATGACTTATATTATAATTTAATATTGAATATAGAAATATCACTGAGTTATATTTAGCATACGTTTGTTTTTTTTTTTCTTGTGTGCAGGTTAGGTACCTAATGGTTCTGTAATGTTCCAAAACCCGACCTAGGAGTTTAGACTGAATCCCAAAGGTTACAATGATTACCGAAGTGACCGTAGGAAAATTTTACAAAACAAATTATCTCAAATACCATCACAAACATTTGTATCTCTTTACAAACCAAAAATGTTTAATCTTTTAGATTTCAAGCAGAAATATTACAATTAAGTTTAATTTATAAACAAAATTAGATTACAAGAAAAATTCAAAAGTAGAACTTGAACCATAGTTTTTAGAAAACCCTATTGATCAAAGGTAAATCAAAATGAAAACTAAAAAGATAACTAACAAATTATTTTAACCGAGACTGTCCGAGACCTCCGCATACCGAGTCCAGCGTCAGAGTTTCAAAAACAAACCTGTAAGGGGAAACACTAACGGGGTGAGCTATACGAGCTTAATGTGAGTTCGAATCGACAATAAAAACAAATTACGAAATTCAATCCAATGGCGCAACAGACTTACAAATGCACACAGAGTCAGAAAGTAAACTTGGAACCAACGTCCCAACAGAACGTAACAACTCAAGCACACCAAGTCACACACAGTCAGACAGAATACAGTTAAATAGTCTTACACCTAGAACTCTTGAACATATGCATATGGAATGCAGTCAAGTAATAAAACCCACCCATCTAGCCAACACAACTCTTCGTCCCCCGATCACACCCCATAAGATCTAATTAAGCTTATCCAACCAAAACACACCACGTAGGACCTCGAAAGGCCCATCCAACCCTACACACCATGTATGTGGACTAAGCCACTCAGATATTAATATGTAGCAAGGCTGTCGTATATGCAGTACAATGCAATGCGGTAATCCACTGTACAAACATGTTGCAGATTAAACTACCAGGTCAGATAATGGTACGTAGCAAAGCTGACGTACGTGCAGTAAAGTGCGGTAAACCACTGTAAGAATAAGTTTACAGTTAAATTGCCATATCAGAACAGAAACAGTCTTCCTTCTCTTCACAACCCAACCTAAAATACTTTATGCAAGTGCATGTATGCATTTAATCCCACAAAAATAATGAACACATCAACAGACAATCAAACAGAAGCAGATATGCACACTCCCAATAGACCGGATTCAGAATCAAACATCTCACATAACAGTCACAATAACACATAAGCCGAAGCCCAGATCAGAATTCTTAGCCAACCTCACTAAAGATCTACCATGTCCATAACACATAGACACATTCTTAGATAAAAAAATATACACAGAACCAAAATAAGTGACTTAGAACCACACACCCCTGTGCTCTGGCCGTGTGGAAATGCTTAGGTCATGTGGGAGGTCAAACGCTCGTGTGAAGAGGGACATGGCTGTGTAACTCATCGTTCATTTGTACTAAAAAGAGTACAGGGTAAACACGGCTGTGTGAGGGACTCACACTCTCATGTGCCCACCAAACACGGCTGTGTGTCCAAAACACACGCCCGTGTGCCCACCAGACACTGCCGTGTGTTCAAAACACACGTCCGCGTGAGATCCTTAAATCCTCAAATCAGTCACACGGCCGTGTCGCACCAAATAATCAAATCCCTAATTCCCAAATACACACGCCCATGTAAAAATCAACAAAATTTCCCAAATTGGCCACACGACCGTGTGACACCAAATTTTTAGCCGAAAACCCTAATGCCTAATTACACACCGCCATGCTCGTGTGGGGGCACACGCCCATGTGGCCACTTGTGTAGTCTTGAAACCACCTTAAAACAGCCTAAAAAAAACATGCTTTCACATTCGAAGCACTTCCCAGCCCTCGATAACTAGAAACTGTACCAAACCAAACAAGTTATAAGCATGAAAATAGCGATACATCATCATAACTAATCGATTCGTGGACACACACATAAGTTTTCGACTTTTACTGTAACGCCCCAAAATTTAAATTTCTGTTTTTGCGAATGTGAGACAACTGTGTATCTGCTTCAGTGGTTATGTGATCTGGGTGTGTGTGTGAGGTCCCAAGTTCAAGCCAAAACTTGGGAAAATTTTGGTATTTTTATGAATAAAAGCCCAATCTTTGGTTGATAGGCATTTAAATAAAAGATGATAAGTAAGTAACAGAATAGGCATGCTGGTCTGGTGGATAAGTGGAGTGTTGGTGAGATGGAGGTCCTGTGTTCGATTCTTTGCGTTGGTACTGTGATTGGACTCTGAGTAGTAGAGTGTTGGATGGAGAAAAGTAAAGTGAATTGGGATAGAGGGTTATCAGAATATTTTTGTTCAATTTTCTTTTTGCAAAATTCTGGTATCTTCTTCCCCTCTTTCTGCCGAAATTCTACCTCTCCGTCCCTCTCATCTTTTTTGTTGTTTTACTCAAGTTCACCTCCTTTGTTTTGTGCTACGCGTAATCCTAATCATTCGGTAAGTTGTGTTTTGTCATAAGTCCTAGCGATTTTCTGACTGGGTGATTAACAAGAAGAATTTTTTTACTCTCGGTTTAGGTGTAGCTCAAGAATCTGCCAAAATTCTACTTCTTTTCTCCTTTTTGATATTCGTTTTGCTTTCTTCCTGTACAACATTTCTTGTCGTTCGTTCAGTAAGTACTCATTTTATTATTATTCTGTTGTTCTGAAATTAGTTTCTAAAAGAGTGCTATTTTGGTTCTATCAATTTAGGTGAGGATTAGGCAACGATTAGTGCCTCGGTAGAGTCTTGAACGATAGGGATATTGGTTCGTTATTCAGTAAGTGACCGTGTTCACTTTTTGATGATTCTAAGATGATGTTATGAATATTCCCGAGTTGGTTTCCAAATGTGCTGTTAAAATTGGCTTTGGTAATGTCAATCATAGGTTTTAGAAATACGAGATTACGTTTAGGAGCGAAAACGATACAGATATGTACTTGATTGCGTAGAAAATAAGGTTTTAGTAAAAGTCAAAAACCTCACTGTCGGTGCCACCCGGGCATGTGGTTGCCCGTGTGGTAGGCTGTGTGCCCTAACACGGCTGTGTGATCGACTAGGCCAGGACGTCACGTCCAAGGCCAATTTGAGCTGTGTGGGCTTACTCGGGCAAGCCGTATGGCGTATGAGCCCATTTTTACTGAAATGACTGTTAAGGTTGCACGGGTCGTCCAAGTCAACTGTGAAACTTCTGTAGGGTCGGTAAGCACTACTTAGACCATTAACTGTGTGATATTGATTGTGTGGATTATGTACTGAACATGTTATATACAAGCATGTATACTAAACTAAATGTTTATGTGACAAACCTGTGATAGCATGACATTTCATTGTATCTTGCATTGCATTGGGTTGGTTGATTATATTTGGAGGAAGTGTACTGAAAGGCTCTTAAGCCTAATATTCTGGTAGCTCAGCTGCAAATTACTATTTTATGTCGCATTCGGTACTACACTAATATGTATAAGCACACTGATATGTTTTTTTTCACCATGATTCAATTGAACCATTACGCAAGTAAGTTTTAGAATTTGATAAATATTCATGTTTTTCATTTGTTTATTTTCTAGCCAAGTAATGCACTTTTTAACATAGTGAGTTTAAACAAGTCTTGAGATCTCATTCACGCTCCCGAAGATTACAACATCAAGAAATTCATAAGTTATTCACAGAATCTTTTCATGAATGGTTAGTGCAGACAGTATGCAACTGAAGCTTTCAATGACAAATAATAATGTTTTCGTATAATATTATAATTAATCAATTTACTTTCAGTTCAATAGGTTTGGAGTGGAAAGGATGTCAATAAGAAGTTAAATAACTTTTTCAAGGTCCGAATAGAGTAGTAAAAAGATATAATGCCTTCCTAATTAATAGATTCAGGTTTCATACAAAATCTCGTGAAAGATTGAGGAGGACTCAAAATTGTGGAATAGTTGTTAATTCTTTAATTACAAGTTATGCTAGTGCTAGGGACAGTAATCCTGTTGAGGGAAATGTGGAGTATTAAGGACGTCTTACAGACATTATTAGTTTGGATTACTATGGCAAACAGAAGGTTGTCTTATTTCGATGTGCTTGAGCTGATGTTAATACTGCTCGCGAAACCAAAAATGATTAATTTGGTTTTACAATAGTGAACTTCTCTAGATTAATTCACACTGGACAACAATTGATAGACGAGCTGTATATATTTTCTTCTCAAGTCCAACAAGTTTTTTACTCGAAAAATCCAATTGATGAGGGTTGGTACGTTGTACTCCGTAACACCCCTAGAGACTTGTTTGACATGGGTAATGGAAGTAGAGATGACATCGATGAAAGATCAGAAACTTTGCATTTTCTAGAGCAAAACTTAAATGAAACTATCTCTAGTACTAGTACACAATTTCAATGGGTTCGCCAGGATGTGGATGAAGATATTTACGAATCATGATGTAATACGATTTTACATTTTTTTAATTTTATATAATATTATAATTTAAATCTTGATCTTGTTAAATATTCAACTATTTTATGTGTATTGCAGATAATATGCCTAGAAGAAGATTGTGAGATCTAAGTATTATTCAAAATCCTCCAGATTCGAAAGAAACAAATAGTGATCAATAGAATGCTATATATTGGATCTTCGAATATTCCGAATACAGTTGACGAACCTGTAGAAATTCAAAGTAATGTTAACTTTAATTTACATGCATCTTGACTTTATTATTGATTTTTGTTTCAAATTCTTATATTATCATATACCATTTTTTAGCTGAAAATGGTGGGAGGCGCAAAACTCAAGGACGTACGCTATTAAAGGACTTATACGATCTAAATTTTGTTGAGCGTGTCAAAGTATCTAAAAATAGTCATAGTTAGCCTATTGGATTAGAAGCTCGACTTTTAGCAAGATACTTGGGCATTATAGCACGAAATGCTAATCTGTTGCCAATCAACTATGAGTCATGGCATTATATGCCTGATAGTAACAAAAATCAAGCTCTCGATAATATTAAAGTAACAACATGAATGTAATTTATAATACTTTGGCTTAATTTTCATTTATATTTACTTTCTAAACTTGTGTTATTTGCAGGAGATATTTGCTTTAGAGGTCTCAGATAATTATGCAAAGAAAGCATTAGCAAAGAAATGGAGAGACCATAAAAGTACTTTAAAGAAGGAATATTTTAAGAAAAATATAAGTCTCAAAGAGAAATTGCGAAATGTCCTACCAAGAATGCTGAGATACCAATACGAAGATGTAGTTAGATTTTGGAATTCAAGGAAAGGAGAGGTATTACATACTTCCAAACTCTTATAATTCTTTCGGTTTATAGTATTTACTATATACATAATAATAATTTCATAATGTAGGATCGTGAGCGAGTTGGAACTACAAGTAGGCAAAAACAAAAATTCATGTACACAGTGGGTCGAAAAGTTTTGCTTGTGTAGCTGATGAGGAGGTATTTTGAATTTATTAATTGTGTCAAATATTAATTACCTTCTACTAAATAATTTTTTCCTATTATATTGTAGGAACTGTTGTCTAGTCAAGAAGTTAGACGCGTTCAGCTTTTTGACATTACACATAAAAAGAAAGATGAATCTTTTATGACTGTTGAAGCTGTAGAAATTATGGTATATTTTCTTAATAAAATTTGAATTGTTTTAAATATTTATCATGTTTAATTATAATGGTTTAATTCATCCTTTGTAATGCAAATAATGCCAAGTTATGTTGCTTTTGTTTGATTATATATTTCGTTTCTAACTCCTTGATTGATTTATTAGGAGAAACTAAAGGATAAACGGGAAGAGTATGAAGTGATGGCTTCAAGTGATAGTTTTGTTAATCTGGGAGACATTGATAACCAAATTATTACTGAAGTTTTGGGTCTTGAAAGGTATAGTCGGGTTCAATTTCAAGGATTTTTTGGTAGCCCAACCCAATATTTTGGATCCAACTAGTAGTAATACATACCTTCGGCGAATCAGGCTCAAGATGAAGTTCAGAGGTTAAGAGACTAGATGGCTCATATGCAAGCGAACACAGTTGAGCAAATTGCTCAACTTAAAGCTGAGGCAGCATCGAGAGAAGCAGAGGCTCAAAGAAAATATGATGAACTCCAGCTACAACTTAAAGCAGATGAACAACAAGGGCAGCAGAGGCAACAAAAAAATATGACGAACTCTAGCTACAGCTTTAAAATATGATGAAGATGTTTCAGCAGAATCAATCGCAGAATCCCCCATATTAGATTTTTGTTTTCTTATTGTGGGAATATCTTAACAATATAACTTTTGAATATATTTTGTTATTTCATTTATTAATTTAGATCATATACATATTTCTTTCATGATAGTATCATTTGGATTTGAAGTTTTTGGTTGGATTTGAAGTTGCAGGAAAATATGTTGAAAATTCGGGTTCTATATGAAATAAAAATAACTTGGTAAAATCTGTTAATGCTAGTGGCACTTTTCCCACAAACGCCGCTAAAAAACATGATCTTTAGCAGCGTTTTTACCACAAACACAAATTAAAGAACAAGATCTTTTGCGGCGATTCTAGCTACAAACGCTACAACATGCTCAACTCCCTTACGACGTTTGTTAAAAAAAAGGTCACTAAAAATCATGTTCTTTAGCGACGTTTGTAATAAAAGCGCCGCTTAAGATCATGTTCTATAGCAACGTTTGTAGGGAAAGCGCCGCTAAAGATCATGCTCTATAGCGACGTTTTCCGAAATAAATGCCGTACAATTTAGCAACATTATCTATAGCGGCATTTTTTGCAACACTTATCAAAGCACCGCTATAGGACCAAAACAAGGCCACTAAAAAACTGTTTTGCTGTAGTGCTTGTTCAATCTCAAATTGTTCCTAAACTTCTGTATAGTCAATATTTTCTTGAAATTGATTAATTAGTGTGATTGTTTATGCACATATGTGATTATTTAATAATTATTTGTGATTTTGGATTATAAATTGTTTGTAATTGTGTGGTTTTCGTTCGTAGTATTCTATTGCTCGGGTTCGGCTATCGGACCGGGTGAGGGGTGTTACAATTAGAGTATGTTGATGGAAAATTTCCTATGATCAAAAGAGTATTAGCCAATTGTTATGCAGGTATCAAAGTTTCGATAGAAGGCAAAATTTTAATGAATTCTCAAAAAGCAGAGTTCGAAACGAGAAAGCTAAAAGATTTCAAGGCGAAAATTTATCTCTTTTAGGCTGTTCACTATCTTATCGTGGAAATTATTCTTTGAAAAGAAACTTTCAATGATATATAGGATTTCATAAATAAAAAGTATCACGGCTTTGCCAGAGTAAAACAAGCACAACTTCAAGCCTTAAGGAGGGACTTCAAGGTTCTACAAATGAAAGAAGGAGAATCTGTCATTATCTATTATGCTAGAACCATGAAGACATGCAAAAAGATGCGATACCATGGTGAAGATAGAGGATGTCACCATACTAGAGAAGATTTTGTGCTCCATGATGTCGAATTTTGATGATGTCTTTTGCTTCATTGAAGATTAAAAAAAATAGAAGTACTATCTTTTGATGAGTTGCGAAGTTCCTTGTTAGTGCATGAGTAGAAAATAAATTGTAATTCAACTTTCAATGAGCAAGCTTTGAAGGCTTCTACTTTTACTTCTTTTTTCAATTCTAGAATAAGGGGTAAAGGTAGAGGTATAAGTAGAGGAAAAGGATATCGAGGTAGTAGAAAATGGTGGCAACAAAAGTGGTAGCAGGAGTTTCAAAACTAATGATGACCAAAGCAAAAGAAAATGAAGAGGTTTTGATAAATCCAAGATAAAATGCTGTAGGTGTCAAAAGTTTGGTCATAATATTTTAAATGTTATTTTAGGCTACCTAATGTGAAGAATGATCAACCGTATTTTGTAGAGAACAAGGACTGAGAAACCTTGTTGATGGCAATTCAAGTTGAAAATGAACTTGAACTAGATGTTTGGTTTGTGGATATAGGCTACAATGGCCACGTATGGAAGTAAGTCATATTTTTTGTATTTAAATGATTGTTTTTATTCTATAGTTAGATTTGCTATTGTTCTACTATAGATGTGATGGGGGGAATGTAACATTAGTATTAGAACCAAGAATATTTTTTTTCAAAATCATATTTAATGTGTTATATGCTCTTGCTTCGAAAAGCAATCTGTTGAATGTTGGTCAACTGGTAGAGAAAGGGTATGTTGTCACCTTCAACAATAGTGTTTGTGAGATTTCCATTGAAGATTGAGACTGTTCAACCATGTTTGAAGGCGGAAGTTAGAGATCCTTCATGTTTATGGCATTTTCACTACGGTCATGTGAACTTTAGCGATTTGAAAATACTTCAAAGGAAAAATATGGTGATTAGTTTTCCTCCAATTGTTATTCACTCTCGAAGTTTGTGAATAATGTGTTGCTGGAAAATAACACCGATCTCAATTTCCAAAAAGCAAGTCATGGAGAACAAAAAAGGTATTGAAGTTAGTGCACCCGAGCATTTGTGGGCCAATAAATCCAATTTATAATAAAGGTAAATTATATTTTATTACCTTTATTAATAATTATTCTCGAAAAACTTGGATTTACCTTCTACAGGAAAAATCAAAAGCTTTTAATGCATTTAAAAACTTTAAGGCTCATGTAGAAAATTAGAAGAGAATGACATTCAAACTCTTTGAATTGATCGAGGTGGAAAATATTTCTTTAAGGAATTTAGTAAATTTTGTGAAGCTCATGACATCCTATAACACCCCTTACCCGAGAAACTAAGTAATAAATGCTACATTTAACACTGAACATGCTTTTCTATATTAAATACTTATAATTTAGACCTTTATCAAGGTTATATTACTCTTTTTAGAACTTAGTTAGACTAACAATAAAGTTTAATTCCATATCAAACTCGTTTCAAGTCTCTTTTGGCTCAACTAAAAATTTTCAGTTCTAGGTTTATATGTCAAGAGACAAAGGCTTGAATGTCTCGAGACAGTGTCATGTTATAGTAAAACTTTAGCTTCAAATTTATCATGTCTCAAGACAAGTGAGTGTGTGTCTCGAGACAAGGGGTTTATGTCTCAAGACAAAGTCCAATATGTCTCGAGACATGACCTTCATATTGTAGCTGTTTAGTTTCAAACTTCTTGTGTCTTGAGACACCTTTCGTATGTCTCGAGACTTAGGACAAGGGACCCCAAAAATTTTGTTTTCAAAAACCTCCAAACAATACCAAAATTATCCGCGATTATTCCAAAAAATAATCAAAGCTCATAAACTATGTAATACCTCATATTTATCATTCAAAACACATTAAACTCAAATATTAGAACAACTAGACACCTTCATACCCCTTTTCTCCCAAATCTTGATTATGTGATGATATGTGTTAAGGTCGGTACTTTGACCAATCGTCAAATGTAATAGTTAATTCGAGTCAATTTCGCGCTTAAGGAACTTGTTTTCCATGTAATTTAGTATTTTATATTTCATTTTTGGTAATTAGGTCATAGGATTAAATATTAATAAAATAAGTGTTTTTTAACATATTTTGCAAGCGTTGTGACCCAATAGGGTGACACGGGCCATAGGTTGTGCTAATAAGTTCAATTTCTTATGTAGGATGAAGATATAAAGGTTTAATTGACGTCTTAGCAAGGGACGAGTGATGCACAAGCTTCCTAGGATGTCAAAGCACAAAACAAACACACAAGGCTGGAATTGGGTGTCATGTCACGCCACGCAAGGGGTGTGGTACGACACAGGTCGACGTCCTGCCCAAGTAATTCGAGGTTATTTTCTTCCTCACAATCAAATTTATACAAAAACCTAAGACGTGCCAAAGACCTAATTTGGGTTGCCAATACTTCTATAAATAAGGCATTAAGGATTTACTACTTTGTTCCCCATTTGGTATTTAATCCACGGTTATTCAAATATCTTTTCTTTTCTGAATCGATCGTGTTCTTCACATGATTTATTCAACTGAGATAGAGATTATGAATAACATGAGTGGCTAAATCCCTTTGGGGAGATTAATGAGTGGATGACAATGTGATTAACGGAGGATTTAAGGTTTTCCGAGAGGGATTAGTTGGTATGAATTACGTGTGTTTAACCTAGGATTGACAATCTTAGGAAGTTATCATAGGCTAGACGAGGTCGAGAGCTTAGTCGAATAGAGTAAATTGTAATTTATCCTAGTTATGAAAATGAGGTCGGGAGATAATCGAGTATCAACCAATTGATTAGTTAGTTAGAGGTCAGGAGGTAATAACTGGTTAATCGATAGCTAATCTACCCTAAAACCTTAATTCAAAGTTAGTTACAAACCTTAAAGCGAGTTAATCTTCTTTATTGGTTTATTGATTTAATTCATTTTTTTATTTTTCCTATTTATGTATTTTCGTTATTTATTTATTTTTTTATCTCCTTAATCTATTTTATGGTTTATCGTAATATAAGAATTAATTACTATTACTTAGATTTATCATTTTAAAAACATTTTTATAGCTTATTCCATTCTCCCTTGGATACAATCCTTAGTATACTAACAAAGTATTTTGTTGTACTAAACTATATTACAATTTGACCCGTGCACTTGCGGACACCGCCGTTCTAATTTATTATATTTTTGGTGCTGCATTTTACTTATTTATAAGCGGTCATACTTTGAACGAGAACTTCAATTCGATTTTTCACCTACACGTTGATAAATAACGCATTAAACTCATGAAAACTTAGTAAGTACCCATGAATTCAAACATTACCATTGCTTAGTTTTAATTCTACTATTATATTTCATGAATTTATAATAGTAACAAAAAGATTACTCAATATTAATAAAATTCACTAATACTTTGATTCATTACTTTGTCATTTCACGATATAAAATGAACATTTTATCAGAACTTACTTCGCACAACTTTTAGCGCATGCTAGACACATTTGAACTAGATGGATACATGGAACATATCATGATATACGAAGCACAAAAGTATTGGAAACAAAAGCACCAATGTGCATAACAGAACAGGAGGCAATGAAGTGCATAACAAAATAGGAGGCACCAAAGTGCATAACAAAATAAGAGGCACCAAAGTGTAAAATCATGAATATCAGGATTAACACGGGAGCACTCGGGTTTTTATGGCATGCCAACTATATTCATGAAGTTCAACACTTGCAACAGTCCATTTTCAGTGAAACCGGAACAATGGTTTCGGGACCACAAATCTGAGTCCGAAAGAAAATTTATTTTAATATTATTGCATGGTCTGCATTATGATAGGAATGACGTATGGAAATTTCATTAAGAAAATTTTACCGGTTACATGTTTAATTAGATAGAAAGGATCAAATTGTATAAAATGCAAAAGTTGAGTTTAGTAGCTATAAGTATCAAATAGCTATGGAATTCCAAAATTTAAGGTCCTTATATGGAAAATAGACCATTAAGAGAAGTTAGTAGATAAATATGATGATTCATCCATGGAAAATTAAATAAAGAAAAGGACTAAATTGGAAATAGAAATAATTAAATATGATAAAAATCTAATATCATCTTATTTCATCATCTTCCCCAAATTAAAAATACATGGAAACCCTAGCTAGAAAATCTTGAAGACAAACTTATTTGGCTAAATTAGGTGAGTATTCTTTTCCAGTTTTTAGTAATTTTTATATTTTCAAAATCGTAATAACTTAATCTAGCTATCTCGGGGATTAATTTGAAAAGTTATTAAAGTATTAAAGTTTTTCCATGGATGAGTATGCATGAATTATGAAGTTTTATGGTAGAAAATGAAAGGTCGTTGATAGATAAACAACTTTTGTAAAGGAAATTTTCATGAAACTGTGATTTATGGACTAAATTAAAAATGTGTAAAATTCATGGAAAAATTATAATTTTTGTGAAATACATGGACTATTATTGTTAAATGTAAAAAAAAAATCGACTAGGCTTGGAATAAAGATTAAATTGCATGAATTTAATTTTCCAAGCCTAGGGACGAAATTAGAATTAATTAAAAGTATAGGGGCAAAATGGTAATTTTTCCTAAGATGTGAATTGGATTGAATTGAATGTAAATTTTATTAAATTGATATTAAATTTATTCCTATAGATCCAGATAGATTGTAACAGCCCAATTTCGGTGAAATCGGAACAGTGGTATCGGGACCACAAATCCGAGCAAAAAAACAAAATTTATTTTTATTTTATTATATGGTCCATATTATGATAGACATCATGTGATAATTCTGATAAGAATATATTATTGAGTAAGTGTTTAATTACGAGAAGGACCAAATCGCATAAAATGCAAAAGTTAGATTCTAGTAGCTAGAAGGATCAAATAGCTATGGAATTCAAAACTTAAGGTCCTTATATGGTAATTAGACCATTAAATAAAGTATGTAGATATTTTGGTATGACTCATCTATGGAAAAATAAAAAAAAAGGCTAATGATTAAACTGGAAAGATGAAAAGTTATTAAATGACAATTTAACTAAATGAAAAAGAAAACAATTTCATATCATCTTCTCCAAATATTTTTATGGAAACCCTAGGAGAGAGGAACAAGACTTATCAAGCTTATTTGGGTAAGTAATCAAGCCCCGTTTTTAGTAATTTTTATATTTTTGAAACCGAGATAGTCTAATCTATCTATTTGGGCGATTAATTTGAAAAGTTATCAAAGTATGAAATTTGGTTCATGGATGAATATGCTGGAAATATGAAATTTATGGTAGAAAATGACAGGTTGTTGATAGATAAACAACTTTTACAAAGCAATTTTTTATGGAAACTTGATTTAGGGACTAAAATGAAAAAGTGGTAAAGACCATAGAAAATTCTAAAATTTGTGAAATGTATGTGCTGTAAATGTAGTACATAAATTTTGGTTAGGCTTGGAATATGGAGTAAATTGCATAAATTTCATTTTCCGAGCCTAGGGACGAAATGGGAATTTATGGAAAAGTTAGGTGTAAAATGGTAATTTTTCATAGGATAAAAATTGAGTCCATATAAAATATGATAAATTGATGTCAAATTTACTCGTATAGATCCAGATAGACCAAATTTAGAGCTAGAGTGAGGAAAAGAGGAAAAGGTCGAATTAGTCGATTTTTCGTACATGAACAATTGTCAAGGTAAGTTCGTGTAACTAAATTTTATATTTTTTATGCTTGAGTTAAGTGTTGTGTTTATGAATTGTATAAATATCATATACGTATATGACGTTGAAAATATACCTGACAAAGCCCGATTAACAAAAATGCCCAATAAAGGATAAACGAGAAAAATGTTACTTTTATGCTTGAAACGAATGTGGAATGTGATCATTTAAATTATATGAATGTTATAGATGTATGAAATAATTATATGCTAGGAAATGCTTGAAAATTTTAAATCTCGTTGAATAAATGAATATCGATGGATATGAGATTTCTCGAAATGAATGAGGTCTTGCATTTGTTACTGACGAGATTTAGCTCGGACGAGTAATCCTTTTGACCTCATTTATGAAAGGATTTAGCCCGGACAGGTAATCCAGATCAAGCTCTTTAGAGCATATGTCATAAAAAGAATTTAGCTTGGACTGGTAATCCTGTCGTATACAAGTGTGGCTCGAGAGTGTACTCTCTGATATAACACCCTATGAGTACCATTGGACATGAATTGACGGATTTTGATTCGTACACCTCAAGTGTATTACCTGTGTAACCATTGATATTACAGATAAATTCAACAGGTAGAAATCTTGATATGAAAAGATATGGATAAGAAATGAGTTATTACACATATCCGGCTGAAATTAAATGATGATACATGACATATGATATATGAAAACATGAGATGATGATATTTGTACATGGACTTTATTTGATAAATACATGTTCATTATTGATTATAGACTTGTACATCTTGAGTGTACTAATCGTGACCTTTATGTTCTGAATAATATGAGTAAAGTTCTGATATGAAATAATGTGAACTCGAAATGAACTATTATGAAATTATAGTTGAAATAATAAAATGAATTATACATGCTGAATGAATACATGTTGTGGAAAGCATATGTGCTTGGAAACTTGATTGTTGTTAAGCCCGTATATGTTTTGATGTTAACATGGAATATCTGACTAACAAGGGCAATGAGGATGTGTGTAAAGCTTGATATCAAACTGAGTGATTTTGCCTTACATAGTTACCTCAAAATAGAATGAATGGTAAGTTAAGTACCATGTTATACGAACTTACTAAGCACTTTATACTTGCTTAGTTTTATTTCCCTGTTTTAGAGTAAAGCGGAAGCTCGTTAGATTGGAAGCTCAGCGGAGATCACTCACACTAACCATCGACCCATGTCAATATATTATGGTAAATCAATTATGGTTGTAATGGCATGTATAGGTTATCTTGGCCATGTTGGCATGTAAATGTAAATGATACTTGTAATCTAGCCATTGGAATGGCTAGTAATGGTTTGTTTTGATATATTTGTAATGTCATACAATGATAGCTACATATGTGTTAAGTAGTTGATCAAATCATGCCTATCATACGGATTAAACCTAGGCAAGAATATGAACATGTATGCATATAATGGTATATCATGTTGAATGATAGAATTTTTTTAATTTGAATGCTTGAAATGGTTGGTATTTGGATGTGTTATTCAAGTACAGGTCATGGGTGTGATTTTGGGTGAGAAATGAAGCTAGAAATGGCTTTATTTTGTCCACACAGGCAGATACACGAGCTTGTGTCTAGACCGTGTGTGACACACGGCCGGTTACATGGGCGTGTAGTTAGGTTGTGTGTCCCCTACACCTTAAATTTTTGAGGAACAAAATGCTCATAATTGAGCACACGGGTAGAGACACGGGCTTGTGTCTTGGTAGTGTGAAACCTACACCTAAATTCAAAATGAATTAATTAACCACACGGCCTAGCAAGCGGGTGTGTGGCACGTCCGTGTGCACAAGTCAGAGAGTTACACGGTGTCAAACACGGCCTCCAGCACGGGCGTGTCCCTTGGACCACACGGGCATGTGAGCCCTACACCTTGGAAAAATTTTGAAATGTTGCGAGAAATTCTTAGAGTTCCAGATTAAGTGCCGACTCGACTCTAATGCTCGTATTGGGCCTCGAAGGTCCAATTAAAGGACGTTTTAAATGATCTCGGTTAATAAATAGTAATTTACATAAATTATTTGTAAAATGTTCTGAAAGTTTTGGTAATGCTCCGAAACCCTATTCTGACAACGGATACGGGTTAGGGGTGTTACATAGATCAAATACAAAGTTAAATCGAGGAAAAGATAAAGTAGTGGATTAGTAACTTTTGTGTGTACGAACATTTTCGAAGTAAGTTCGTGTAACTAAATTGTATAATTATATATTTTAAATTGAATTGTGTGTATGTGAATGTATAATTGCTATGTTTATGAAAATTGATTACATACCCGACAATGATCATCAAGTAATAAGTCCCAATTGGACAAATGAAATTCGATGGATACAAGGTTCCCGAATTAGTTATGGTCCTGTATGTGTTTCGGGCATACCACATCTCGAAAGAGCATCCCGTTACTAGCTCTCATGAGCTTCTCGTTATATGGTTCTTGCGAGCTTCTTGTTAATAGCTCTTCAGAGCATCCCGATTGGTTGTGATCCTACATGTGTTGTGGAAACACCGTAACTCTTATGAGCATCCCGATATATGGCTCTTCGAGAGATTCCAGATTAAAGGCTCTTTGTGAGCTTCCCGTTAATGGCTCTCCAAAGCTTCTCGATAATGGCTCGCTTGAACCTTCCCTATACTGGCTCACATGAGCTTCCCGATTACAGCTCTTATGAGCTTCCCGTTACATGGCACACATGATCTTCTTTTTATATAGCTCAAAAGAGCTTCTCATTTATGTGCTCGTATGAGCATTCACAAATATGAATTGATGGATTTTAGATTTGTACACTTCGTGTATACTACCCAGGTATCCATCGATATTTTAAATGATTCAACGGACAAAATCCTGAAATGAGAAAATTAATTAATTAAAATGAATCGTTACTTGTATATACACGGAATACATGGAATTTGATATTGATAAGCTCATAAGCAATTCTTGATATTCATGTGAAATGATTGACTAACATGTTTGGTGAAGTGGTGTGTTTAGGATATTAACCTAATTGCTTGGATGCATTTTGTATGTTTATTTTAATGAAAATGAATGGTAAGTTAATTTCTTATTATACGAACTTACTAAGCATTAAATACTTACTCTGTTTTATTTCCTCTGTTTTATAGTAAATCAAAAGCTCGTAAAGTTTAGAAGCCGATCGGAGCAACATCACACTATCCTTTAGCTCGTTTCGGTATAAATAACAAAATTTCTTTTGGGTATAATGGCATGTATAGGCTAAGTTTGCCTAAATGATGGCACGAATGTGTTTGGTTGTGATTTGCCAATGGTATGGCTTATGTTGAACATATTTTGATGTAAATATATATATGTGTGATTTTATTATGCTTGAAATGTGTTTGGTGTGGTTGAATAATAGGTAGTTTATAAGCATGTTGATAAAAAGATTGAAATAGTATTTTTGGTATAAGTAAGCAAATATATGTTTTAATCATCAAGGTAAAAGTGAATGCTAAGATATATGTGATAAATTGACTTGTCTAGGACTTGATTTTGGCTTGATTTGAATGATTAGTATTGCCTTGTGAATATATCAAAGTGTTGATATAGGTGGAAGACAACTTGGGTGAGAAATGTGGCTTGGAAAATAGTCTATTTTTGTCCACACTAGTAGAGACACAGGCGTGTGTCTCAGCCGTGTGTGACACACGGCCTAGCACATGGGCATGTGGATTGGTCATGGGTCCCCTACATCTTAAAAATTTAGGACCAGAATGCTCAAAATTATCCACACAGCCTAGCACACAGGTGTGTGGCTTGGCCGTGTGACCCCTACACCTAATTTATGCAAATTAAATTGCTCACACGGCCTAGTACACAAGCGAGTGGCTTGGCCGTGTGATATAAGTCAGAGAATGACACGGGCACGAACATGGGCTGGGATACGGCCATGTGCCCTACTCCGAATGCCCACATTACCTAAGACACGAGCGTGTCTCTTGACTGTGTGAGCCACACGGCCTGGCCACAAGGGCATGTGTCCCCTGCACTTAGTGAAAATTTTAAAATTTAGAGAAAAATTCTCTGAGCACCCAGTTTAGTCCTGACTTATTTCTAATGCATATTTTGGGCCTCGAGGGCTCATGTAAGGGACAAAATGGTTGAGTATGATTGATTTTTTATATGAATGTTAAATGATATGAAATAACTGTATTTGATCCGTAAATTCTAGCAATGCTCCGTAACCCTGTTCTAGCGACGAATATGGGTTAGAGGTGTTACAATACTAGTTTACATAGACATTCGAATATCATCGACTTTACATTATTTATTCATGAATGTAATGTTCCACAATTTTCATAATTTCACTATATTTTTTCACTTCTTCAATTTAGTCCTCATTTTCATGAATTAAAGAATAATTGTAAGTTTCAATTACAAGAATCAAGAGATTTTATTCACTAAATTCTTGGTCCATAATATGTCATATATTTGGTACTTTCTACATCATTTTCACTTGTCAAATGATAATACGTAAAACTTTCACATACTTTTTAATTTAGTCCATTTTACCATGAAGTTCAATATTCACTACTTAGTCACTTTAAATAAATTATTTTTCATGTAATACTTCACTCGAATAATTTATTTCAACATTTTTAATACTTATAGTCATTTCTAAATACCTTGCTATTCAATTTTTAACATTATGAAAATTCAAAATTATTATAATGTCCTTCTAATTTCACCTTTCATTCAAATTCACTATCACTTAACACTTTAATCAAATAATTAATCATAATATCTTATTTCACATATCAAATTTTTATGCACTTTACTTCTCTCATTTCAATTATAAGTTTCACAAAGTTCACAATTTAATATTTACTATAATTTCACTTTAACATCACTTTATGTTTAATTCACTTTCATATTACACTTTAATTAAGCCTTCTATCATTATATATTATTTCACATATCAAATTATTTTACACTTATTATATTAGTTTACCACAATTGTTATAAAATTTACATTTTAATCCTTAGTTAACAAAATAATTCTAGGTACTTACCTATCACCAACCTCAAATCACTTATTTTCCCCTTTTCCTTATCATTTGATTCACTTTATCAAATTCTTTCTTCAACATGTTAAAAACATAAAACTTTCCATGAGAAATATTTACTAACATCATTTTTATACTTTTCTAGCAAGATTAAACTTAAAAACATGATAAAATCTTGATATTCATACATTGTTCTCTTGATTTCAAACTTTTGATTTTCTCTCTCCTCCAACATGAACACACATATTCTTCACTTGAAAATCACCTTACTGTGATGTTGTATTCTTGATATCACTAAGGATTTCTATGGAATTTTGATGGTTTCTAGCTTGAATTTGATGATTATGGTGGAAAAGGACCAAATTGGAAGAAAATGCAAACATTTACTTTCATGAATGGTGATCGTGTGAGATGGAGAATAAGATGGATGAGTTTTCGACACTTTTCCATAAAAATATCCTATTAATTTAATAATTAAACTATTAAAATATCATTAAAAATCTACTTAAGAAAAGATCATTTTGCCCATTATCAATCACTACAATTTCATCTACAATTCATGACACTCGCTTGGTATATTTAGACTTTTAGTTCTTCCTCTTTTTCCACTCAATTCAATTAAATCATTTATCTTTTATTTTTTACACTTTTACCCCAACATTTTTCGCTTTCTTACAATTTAATTTATACCTCAAATTTATTTTACTCAACACATGAGTCTTTTTAATTCCCTCTTGTATCCCTATACCTTCTTTACTAACATTGTTAATTCATATTATATGTACTTCAAAAATTCTAAAAAATTCTAACTCATATATATTCTCGAACCAACCATGTTCACGATTTAAGGGGTTTTAAGGATGTTACACATCCAAAGAGAGATCACAACTATTTATACACCACAACAAATTAGTGTATTAAAAAGAAAAAATAGAATCATTCTCAGAATGGTTTGAAACTTGCTATCAAGAGGGAAAGTTTTATAAGTGCTTTGGCCAAAAGTTGTAAATTGGAGCATCCACAACTTGAATAGAAATCCCTTTCATGCTCTTCGAGATGGGACTTCAGATGAGGCTTGGAGTGGAATAAGATTACCAGTAGACCGCTTTAGAAGTTTGATAATGGAGGTGAGAAGTGTGTCTTTCTTGGTATTAGTGAAATGCTAAAGGCATATTTGTTTAATCCTTTCAAAAAGAAGGTTTTGATCAGTTAAGATGTTGTGTTTAATGAAGAGAACACGTAGGATTGGGACAAGCAACAACCTACTCAAGTTCTTTGTGATAGTAAAGTTGAAGAAGCACGAATGTTTGAGAATACTTCTCCACTAGCCATTGAAATATTGCCAACATAAGGAGGAAAAAAAATAGTGTAGCAGCTGAAGCATTTTACTATGTTTGAAGAAGGTTTGCTTGGATACAAGATTATGAGGTAACCAAAATTAGAGAAAATGACAATGTACTCATTTTGCATTGTTTACATATTGTAACCTAAAAGTTTTGAAAGTTTTGTTAATGAAACAAAAAGGAAAAAGGCAATGTAATTTGAAACTGAAGTGATTGAAATATGAGCTAATTGATTTTCATTAAGGGCACAAAACCATTGGTGTTAAAAGGGTCTACAAGATAAAGCTAAAAGAAAATAGCGAAGCTGACAAGTAAAAGGAGTGGTTAGTGGTTAAGGGGTACAAGCAGGAGTATGGTGTAGACTACACAAATTATTTTGCCCCATTTGCAAGACATGACACCATCATAATGGTGATTGCATTAGCAATGTAGAATTCTTGGCTTAGCTTCTTGTAAGATGTCAAATCGACGTTTTTGCATAGATACTTTAAAGAAGGGGTATTTGTTGAACAACCCTCTAGATATATTAAGGTTAGAAATGAGCATAAAGTTTATAAATTGAATAAAGCTATTTATGAGCTAAAGCAAGCTCTACAAGCTTGTTATGGTCATATTGAGGCTTATTTTTTTAAAGTAGGGTATCTAAAGTGACCATATGAACACGCTTTTTTTTTGTTAAAATTGGAGATAATGAGGAAATACCTATTGTATGCTTATATGTTGACAAGGTTATTTTTACTAGGAATGATTGTGTCATGTTTGATAATTTCAAGAAGCCTATGATGGATGAGTTGGAAATGTCTAATCTTCAAAAGATGCATTTTTTTCTCAAGATGCAATTTGATGGTGGAATTTTTGTTATCCAAAAGATGTGGGAGAAATTTTGGATAGATTCAAGAATGAATTGCAACTCTACCAACACTTCAGCTAAGTTTGGCTTAAGGCTAAATAAAAAATGAGAGGGGAAGAAGGTGGACAACACACTTTACAAGTAAATTGTAGGTAGTTTGATGTACTAACTACTACAAGACCAGACATTATGTATTCTATGAGTCTTATTAAAAACACTTGTTAACTGCCAAAAGAATCCTTTGTTACCTGTAAAGAACTAATGATTTGGGGATTTTCTACAAGAAGGGTGAAAAGTCAAATTTGGTTGATTTCACTAATAGTGGTTATGCAAGAGACCAAGATGATATAAGGAGCACCTTAGGCTATGTTTTTATGCTTTGCGCAAGGGTTATTTCATGGTCATCCAAAAAGCAATCCATTGTCACATTATCAAGCACATAAGTTGAATTTGTTGAGAGCTCAGCTCGTGCTTATCAAGCTATTTAGCTTAAGAGAAACCTTGAAGAGCTACAATTCAAGCAAGAAAGAGAAACAATAGTTTCCTGTGATAATAACTTAGCCATCAAGTTGTCAAATAATCCTATGCTACATAGAAGAAGCAAGCATACTCAGCAATGAAGGAATAATTAAGCTAGAGTATTGCAGAAGTGAGGGATCAAGTTGATATATTTACCTAGTCTCTCAAGTTGGCATCATTTATCAAGTTCAAAAAAAAGACTTGGTGTTTGCACTTTGGAAAATCAAGATGGTGCCAAGTAATATGTATGCAATCCACTTTTAGTATAAAAGAGGGATCGTTGAGATTTATTGGGATTTTTTTAGGTGGATAACAAAGTATCCTTAATATTTAGGGATTACTTAATTGTTGAGAGTTTTTTTCTTTAATTTTTTACTACGCTAATGTAAAGCCTACAAAATACTGAAACTATGAGGAATAAAATCATTAATTCATTGTCTCTTAATTTGATAAAAAAAAAAAAAACTCTTTTCTCTTCCTTTCTTTCTCTACTTGCGAATGCAACAATAATATTGTATATTTTATATTTGTGACTATGTTTAAGATATTTTATTTTTCAAAATTTAGAAAAATTAATTTACCAAAAAATATAGTTTCATTAAACACTTAATTTTCACTAAATATCAAACAACTTTTATAATTCATATTTTCTAACATTAAAATTTTCAAACACTTATCGAAATCATCTATCCAACATAAATATTTGGAAACCTCAAATTTTAAGGATTAAAATAGGAAAAGGATAAGAAAACAGTGAAATGCATGCATGCCCTCAAAAAGAAATAT
This sequence comes from Gossypium arboreum, assembly GCF_025698485.1. Taxonomy (NCBI): domain Eukaryota; kingdom Viridiplantae; phylum Streptophyta; class Magnoliopsida; order Malvales; family Malvaceae; genus Gossypium; species Gossypium arboreum. The sequence goes on from NC_069077.1 coordinate 14,962,003, forward strand.
ATGAAATGGATGTTAAAAGAAGATAGGTGCATGAAATAAATAAAAATAATGATGAGAGAGGATCTTCGTCCTGGATAAGACCAAAACCATGTCCAGCCATTTGCTTTGTCAATTGGATGTGGTTTCTTTTTCACCTTTATATTTATTTATTTTTAATTTAAATTAAACTATATAACTTGAGACAGTTACAAACTACCTCACAACAGTTATCAGATGTTCACACTCTTGATTTCCGATTTATTCATTTCTTATCAATTTTGAATTAATTTATTGATATGAGATTAGCACACACAAAACAATATAATTATCAAATGCATTACCCCTCCTTTCTCAATCTCTGTAATAACAATATCCATTTCCAACCTGATCCGCAAAGACAGGTGGCGCAACCTGATCGGCCGTCAAGATTTTTTAAACGTCTATTAAATAATTGGGTTAAAATTTTATTCTTTTTACTTTTTTTTATATTTGGTTAAGTCCTCTAATTCAACTAGTTTGAATCGAAAATTAAAGGTCTAATTGATTCGACCATTCTAAGTCTCACAATATTAGTGTCTCAAATTCAAATACCACCTTGTGTGTTTTACGTAAATTTTTCTATAAAGTTAATTTAACGAGTTTAAAATTTATACTAAGCGTTTTGTGATATATAGAGAAAATGTTGGATGTTTTAATTTTTAACAATTTATTTTAAAATTTTAAATAAAATATAATTAATAAATCAAGGCACATCATAAAATAGTTTAAAATTTTAATTTACCTTAATTTTTTAATAATACGACATCATTTATTTTATTCACTGTATACATCATCTATACATCAAGCATATAGATAATTATTTTAATTAAGAAGAGTAAAGTAACAAAAACTAATGGGTGGATATTCTTGGGTGAGCGTTGGATCAAACCGAGTCGAATTAAGTGAAAAAATTTTGAATTAATTGAGTTCACGAGTTCTATTTTATCATCTTAACTCAATTTGAAATTTTTTTTTCGAATTGAGTGAGTGAAATGAAATTTGAGTCCAAATGAATTGAATTGAATCGAATTGAGTTAAATTAAAAATTTTAAACATATCAAATAAAATTATTGTTACAATATAATTAATTTCATGTTAGAGTACATAAATTTAAAAGCATATATATTTGAAATTCTTTCAAAGCAAAATAAAACAAAGAAAATACTTGAGAATAGTAAATTTGAATCATTAATTAGGTTCCAAAATTATTATTTGAGAAAATTTCTGAAATCATAACTTTTTATATATAAATTTTGAAATTTTTATAAATATTTTGAAATTTAAAATTATTTTAAATTTTTTTGTAATTTTTGTTGAGAGAGACCAATTTACTTATTTTCAAAGTTGACAAGGACTAAAAGAGAGTATTTACACACATTTATTATTTAGAAAAGGTATTTGTACTTATCAGTTATTCAAAAATAATATTTATATATATATTCATTTTTTCTCCCTTACAAACAATAGTTAGTTTTATATTAAGGTTATGAAATTAATTTAAAAAGCCTTATTTATAAATGTCCAAGTTCATTAAATTATTAGTAAGCTTACATTTTAATAATTTTAACTCCAAAAGTTATATAATATCACAAAATTATTTAAAAAATTTTATTTAAGTCGTCACATAGATATTAAGTTCTTTTTAAGAAAAGTTAGATTAGAGAGCTCTAAGTAACAATTCAACGATCGGTATGGTGGATTAGTTCCTATCGACAAATAGAAGAACAAACATTAGATTCAAATTGATCTGGTAGTCAGTGTCAAAGATCAGGAAGAAAGTTGTGTAGATTTTGATTCATAAATTTATAACATTCAAAGTTGTTTTATGAAAAAAATTTAAATTATAAAAAAGAAAAAAAAAAGATGAATAACTTTCGACAAGTACAAACAGTGTAAATAAAAAAAATCATGAAGAACGAGAAAATTATAATAATTTTACGACCTCTTGTTGGTTAATGTTTCCTCATTTATTTAGTTAATAATTTAGGAGAAGTATCTAAAAAAGAAAATCAAATTTAGAAATGCAAGAAAAGATTAAAGGAAAAAAGAAACAATATTTTAATATGTGCCTGATTCAGCAGCTTATCCAATTAAAATTGAGGTGTGAGGAAATGGACAAAAGAGTGACAAAATGAATGAAAAAAATAAAGGTGCCAAATTCAGTAAATAGCCACAGAATAAGAAACAAAGGATATGCCACGCAAGCATCTCACCCAATCATTAAAAAATAAAGAAACGCCACGTGGAATAAAGTAAGAGGCCACGTGGGTACATAATGGTTGACCGCTAATAGGAGCGTCCCTTTTCGAACTGGTTTTGGTTTTTTCTTGGAGATGTGGCCAAGGCAAAGCGTCATTATCCATGTAGTTGCCCCTAATTGTACCGATATTTACAAAATTGCCTATTCCTTTTTTTCTTTCAAAAAATAAAATACTATGGTTATTAATTAGTTAATGATAGATAAGTAAATGACAATAATGAGATTCGAAATACAAAATTTTTAGTTAATTCGAAAAAAATAAAGAAAATGAAACAAAAAATGGGAAAATGACGCAATGGCATTTCAGAAAATGTAATGAAAAACCAGGGTGTTTTGTCAAATAAACCCTGTCAAATATTGTTTGCTTGAATAGAATGTCAAAACCAGACATCGAAAGCCAAAACCGAAAACCCAGAATTAGTACACAGAAAGAAAGAAAGAAAAAAAACATACACACAATCAGAAATTGCCTTCAAAAACGACACTTTTGAGTTTTACTTATGGTATAAACATACACACACACAGAGAAAGAAAGAGAATAGTTGAGAGAGAGACAGTTTTGTTTATGTAAATGCATCAGAAGAAATCTGGCAAACAACAAGAGATCGGAAAAGTAAGCATCGAATGCATCAACAAAACCACTTCTCCACATCTCTTTTGCTCTCAATTCAATCACCAAAGCTACCTTGAATCAACCCCACAAAACAGGGTTGATTTTCCCCTTCCAAACAAGCCTAATCTCACCATCCAAGTCCCATTCCCACCCACATCACCAAACCCATCACCACCGCCACCAGCATCAGCACCAACACCAACAATAACACCAACCCATCATCATAAACAACCCGACTTTCACCATCATAAACCCTCCTTCTCCAATAACCCATCTCCAGCTCATGCCCTTCTCTCGACTCCCCATAAGCGGCCTATAATGACCCACAATTCTCTTCCTCATTCCCCCACTCTTTCTTCTTTCAAAAACCACCGCCGTGACCATTGCAAAACGGCTGAAAGATTACCTCTTTTTCGGTATTTTTCTTGTTCTGCTTGTTTCGCTATTCCTTTTGATACTCAACAACTGGGTAGGAAACTTGTTCATCATTTGAACCGTGGCCGCTTGCTTTGTTTCCACTTGCGTTTTCTTGTTTTGCTTTCTCTCCCTTCGCTTTACTTTTTGGTTTCCGATCCTCGGCGGTTTTTCGTGTTGAATTTTCTTGCTTTGCTTGCTTTCTCGGTTACCCTTTTGGTTTCTCTTAATCTTGCACTCCCTCGCTTGCCCTCGATTCGATTGCTTCTTGCTCGTTCATTACCTGCTAAGTTTATTCAACTAGGTTCATCTTCTAAATCTTCAAAACCTGTTGTTTGGTCAATTGGATCAAAGCCAAAATCGGAGAAGAAAGCGAATTCGGGAACTTGGGTGCAGGTTTACAGTAATGGGGATGTATATGAAGGTGAATTCCATAAAGGGAAATGTTCAGGGAGTGGGGTTTATTATTACTGCATGAAAGGAAGGTATGAGGGGGATTGGATTGATGGGAAATATGATGGTTATGGTGTGGAAACTTGGGCCAAAGGGAGCCGATATCGCGGTCAATACAGGCAGGGATTGAGGCATGGAATTGGAGTGTATAGGTTTTATACAGGTGATGTTTATGCTGGTGAGTGGTCTAATGGGCATTGTCATGGATGTGGTGTGCATACTTGTGAAGATGGCAGCAAATATGTAGGGGAGTTCAAGTGGGGTGTAAAGCATGGGCTTGGCCATTTCCATTTCAGGTGAATTCTTGCTCCTTCTTTGGATAGATTAAGTGAAGAACCATTATTAGATTTTCATGTTGCCTTTGCCTGTATTGCTGTGTATCTATATATGGTGTTGGTCGTTCCAATTACAGATTTTGAAAGTGGTAGTTAAAGCTTGTGTTCAATGGTTGCATCTCACATACTTACAGACATCCAGGCTGTAGTTATAATTTCTTATTTTGGATTAGTGAACTACTCTGACCTAGTGAAGTTGCAGCATTGAGTTCGAAGGAATCTTCACTTTTAGCTTCGCACCTTCCCCTTTTTCTCTCTTTATTCATTGATAAACTCTTGTTGGAATTATAATCTTCATTAGTTTGAACCTGGTGAGTGAGCAAGTGATTTAGGGTTATTTGCTCCCTAGGTAATAGTCATATTATAGGAATATGTTTGGTATCTATTACTACCAGTAACATCCTAGGCAGTTTATTTGTTGTTTAAAGTTTGACCAAGACTGAAATGTAGCTATTGGTTTTATAGCTGTCTCTTTGATTTTGATTAGTTTATTCATTGTGTTTCGTATTCCATATTGCTGCTTGTCCATCTACTTCCAATAGTTTGAACCTGGTGAGTGAGCAAGTGACTTAGGGTTATTTGGTCTCTAGGTAATAGTCATATTATGGGAATATGTTTGGTATCTATTACTAACAGTAACATCCTAGGCAGTTTATTTGTTGTTTAAAGTTTAACCAAGACTGAAGTGTAGCTATTGGTTTTATAGCTGTCTCTTTGATTTTGATTAGTTTATTCATTGTGTTTCGTATTCCATATTGTTGCTTGTCCATCTACTTCCAATCTTCCTCGCCTTGAATGCTTATAATAACTTCAACAAATTACTGCCCTGTCATCATTCATTGAGCAATTGTCTGATACAACCACATGTATAACATAAATTTCAATTTTAATGACTGGTCAACTTTGTGATTGAAAATGCAGAAATGGGGACATATATTTAGGGGAATATTTCGCCGACAAGATGCATGGATTTGGGGTTTATCAATTTGGGAATGGACACCAGTATGAGGGAGCCTGGCACGAGGGAAGAAGGCAGGGATTTGGCACATACACTTTCAGAAATGGTGAGACACAATCTGGTCACTGGCAACATGGGGTTCTTGATGTTCACAGCACACAAAGCATCCATCTTGGATCCCCCCATGATGTCACTCGATCGAGAGTCCTTAATGCTGTTCAGGTAATTTTCATATCATTTTCTTCGGCTCCGCTAACCATTTTTATATTATCCCTTTGTCCTGAGAAATTCGCAAGCCTTGTTCATGTTAAATACTATAAATAACCTAGTAACCTACAGTTTCAAGGGTAACTCGTGTATGAGTTCTCTGATAATTTCTTGACCTCTGTACAGGAAGCGCGGAGAGCAGCGGAGAAAGCTTACAGCATTGCAAAGATTGATGAGAGAGTGAATAAAGCTGTCTCAGCTGCAAACAAAGCAGCCAATGCTGCCAGAGTAGTGGCTGTGAAAGCCGTCCAAAAAAGATTGCATCACGACAACAGTGATGATCCTCCAACTTCAATCGTCTAATACAAGGACTCCAAATGGTGCTGTGGTTTATAGACTCACTATATGGCGTCTTTTTTATCTTGTCCATTATAATATTGTCATGTTATAAGAAATGATAAAAAGTAAAAAGTTACCTGCTTGGAACCATGTTTCAATCATTGAAGAAGATGGTTGATCGTGGAGCAAGAAATGGGCCTCCAATTTTTTTCCTTTTTGTATAATGGCTTGAGTAATGTATATAAGTTGAGTTTATGAGTGAAGAATGGCACTAAGGTGCTTTAAAGAGCCTGCAACTAGTCTCGTTTTCCTCTTGTAAATGTTGTTAGTAGTTTTCCTGTATATACTGGAAGTGTGGATAAAACCGTCCAGTCCGGTCCGGTCAGCTTCATATGTACTGCGGTTAATGTGAATAACCCATAAGATAGATATAACACTATTTTTTGGACACCATTGAAATCCCACACCATTTTTGTCAACATTTTCTAATTGCAGATAAAACAAAATTACTTGAGTTGCAACCATGTTATATAGGTCTTAACCTACAACTCATCTTGATATTCACCTTAGTCTGCCAAGACTTGCTCTTATTAGAAGCAGTAGTTAATGCTTTCATTTGACATTTAGATGTTCAAACATTATTATCTCTCTTTCAATATTGTTAATCTGCAGTCCATGGAATCCTTATTAAAAGCTTACTCAACTGTTCCAACTAGAATTACACTGTTCATCATGGGGGCTCCAACAATTTGCAGGTGAACCGGACACAAAAACTGTTTCACCGATTGAGTGTTGTCTTGACGATGGCTATAAATGCAAGTCTGAACATTGTTTGTCCACCGCTGGACATGAAGGCTCTGGCTTATTGGCCTTTTATCTTGTACGGGATTCAAGCCCAGCCTGCTTATAATTTCTTTGGGACATAAAATATGATGTTTGATAAAATTATCTTATTGCCGCTTATAATTAAGTCTGAAATCAAGCAGGGTGATTCAACCATTGAGAACGTTGCAGGAATTGTTTTATAATAACAAAACTTTTTTACTGCTCCACCATTCAGTGTTGTTTCGACGCAAAACGTCGAATCTAAGAAAAATGCTTTGTTATTTTACTTTTTCAGCAATTTCTTGAATTATTGTTCTGCCTTTTTTTCTTTTTCTTTTTTTTTTTGAATTATGAAACTTCTTCAATAATTAGTACTCTGTGTGACCGTAGCACCAACTAAAGCTGAAAGGGGATCATAGCTTGGAGACAACTATGACATGAATCATATGAAACTAAGTGTCTTCTTGTTTGCATGTAAAAGGTTGTACGAAAAATATTTTCTGTATTTAAACAGTTTAGTCAACATAAAATAAGCTATTTTTTCCTGTAAGATGATATACCTTTTTGAAAAATATAAGTCATTTTTTTTAAAGTGAGCTACTCTATAGCCAATTTTATTTTTATATAAAATTAATTTAAATCAAGCTTAATATTATTATATTGATAATAATTTTATTTTTATTTTTAAAACATTTAAAATTATTAAAATATTTAATATAAAATATTATATCTTTCAATATTATTAAACATAAATATTTAATTATTTATATGTAGTCATATAATAAATTATTAATATAATTTATTATTTTAATAAATTATTTAATATTTCAATTTTATTTTAATAATAAATTTTAAAAATAATAATTTTAAATAATATTCTTAACATATTATTGAAAATATCCAATATTAATATTTTAATAATAAATATTTATTACAATCATAAACATATAAATAATAAATGTTTTGTAGTATAATGATTAAAATATATCATAAGTCTATGTACTCTTCACAATTTCCAATTTAGTCTTTGTACTTTTATTTTTAAGAATTTAGTCCTCTCAGATTTGAAAATCAAGTCCAATTGTTGACATTGTTAAATTTTTTGTCAATTTTATTGATGTCACATTTTAAATAAAAATACTCACTTAGTAATCATGTAACAAAAAATGGCATTGTAATGAACCTTAATTTATAAAATATTTTAAAATATATAAAAACAATGTAAAATATAAATTTATAGATATAAAATAAACTCAATTAAACAAATTAAAAGATAAGAAAATCTCAAAGATATGTTTATTTCATTGAAAACAACTTTTCCATTAAGAAATCTGTCAAACAACAGGAAATATTTTACATGGATTTATCCAAACACTAGAAAATATTAAATTTTACAGGAAAGTAAGCCATTTTCCAAAAATCATTTTCCAAAAGTCATTTTCAGTGAAACAAACAGACCCTAAGAAGAAATGTAACACACTTTACCCGTATTTGACACTGGAACAGGGTACGAGGCATTACCGGACTTAAACACAAATATAAAAAACCGAGACGTAAATTTCCATCCAAATTTAAAACTTTTCATTAACATTCATATTGTCCTATACGAACCTACGAGGCCCAAAACATGCATTGGAAGCAGTTCGGGACTAAACTGAGAACTTTGAGAAAATTTTACAACACTGAATTTTTTTTCATGTTTTAAGAGCCACACGCCCGTGTGGCTCGGGACATGCCCGTGTGGGCAGGCTGTATGGTCACACACGCTCGTGTCCTTAACCCGTGTAACTCTCTGTTTGTCATCCATGAACAAATTAAAGTCACACGGCCAAGGCACACGCTCGTGTGCTTAGGCCGTGTGGTTGATTTAATTTTCATAATTTTTCATAAAATAGGTATAGACTTTACACGGCCAGGGCACACGCCCGTATTCGAGACCGCGCCGTCCACACGGCTTAAAAACACGCCCATGTATCTGCCCGTGTGCTCAATACTGAGCATTCTATTTTGCAACAATTAATGTGTAAGGGACACATAGCCAGAACACACGCCCATGGGACAAGCCGTGTGTCATACACGGTCTAGACACACACGAGTGTGTCTACCCGTGTAAACAAAAATAAGGCTATTTTCCAAGCCATATTGTCACCCTTCTATGCACAAACCTACACAACAAAACATAGTATCATTCGAAGTATATACATTCAACCAAATCAGCCACAACCAATACATCAATACTACATTCGCATGCTATCATTAATCATTCACAAACATCACATATATCTCAACTCAAATCATGCAATTTCCCACATCCATGAAAACATCATCACATGCATATTTATATATATACTTAAACCAATATTAGCCAACACCATATGGCCATTTACAAATAAATTATCAACCAATATAGGCCCACATATTAGGCCAATTCAATTATGACACATAACAAAATGACCAAGTCCCTATACATGCCATAACTCAAAATATTGAAATGACTGGTACCCAAAATATTAAGTTGATAGTGTGACTGGATCTCCGACAATCTCTGATCCCCAAGCTGGCTTGGTGACACTATAAGACAAGGGAAAAGAAAGGGGAGTAAGCTATATAGCTTAGTAAGTTCCCATGCAAATAATAAGCATTATAAACTCACATTTAACATACAATTAACTTGAAATAAATTAACATAAATGTCATTGTAAATCTCATAATCAAACTTACTCATTCACAACCCTAACGAGGGATTCATCACATATAGAGCTCATTAAACATGAGTTTTATGTACATACTTGTACTAATTTACAACATACCATAGTCTTTCACAACTTTGATATTCTCGTTACATTTCTCGTTGAACCACTTGGAATACTAAAGAATACTCGGGTATCTCGCACACAAAGTACCACACCAATGCCATATCCCAGATATGGTCTTACGTGGGATATCGTATCGACGCCAATAGCCCAGCTATGGTCTTACACGAAATCTCATATTGATGCCATATCTCATATATGGTCTTACACATAGTCTTGATTCCATATCTCATATATGGTCTTACACATAGTCTTGATAACTCTAATGTCATGACATTTGTATCTTATCTATTCTTAAGATTCAACCGGGATTTTACGCTAGTCGTAACTTTGTCGAACATGCTAAATGGTCAATCATAATTCATACAATAGTAAAGCATTTAAAACATAATTATAACGATGCATTATTTATATAAGAACTTACCTCGATACGAAAATAGTAGGAAATAGACCTAATTATCAAATATTTTGTTTTTCCTTCGATCTAAGTCCGAACCTCGTTTCTCTTGATCTATAATAGAAAATTTAACTCATTTATTAATCACATTACTCAATTCAGTCCAAAACTTACATTATGAAAAAATTACATTTTTGCCCCTAAACTTTGACATATTTACATTTTAGTCCCTAGGCTCGTAAAATGAAATCTATTCAATTTCATCATGACCCAAGCCTAGCCGACCACATTTTATGCTTATAACAGCTCACATTTTCCATTTAATCACACTTTTATACACATTTTGAAATCTTTTTACAAATTGGTCCTTTTGACATTTTCATCAAAAATCACCTAGTAAAAGTTGTTTATCTAACATTAAACTTGCATAATCTACCATTAGGCATCAAAATAGACAAGTATCTAACATGGGTCAAACCCTAGACCTCAATCATCTCTCAAATTAATGGTAGAAATAGATAGATCAAGGATCTTAAAAACATAAAAATCACTAAAAACTGGGCTAGAACGGACTTACAGTCGAGCTTGAAAAGTGGAAAAACCCTAGCTATGTCCTCCTTGCAAAATTTGGCCAAGCATGAAGAAGATGGACTAAATTTGGCTTGATTTTTGGTTTTTAATTCATTTAATTATCAAATGACCAAAATGTCATTATCTCAAAACATTAAAATTCTCTTACCTCATGTCTATTTTTGTCCAAATTAAAGCAAAATGGTCTAATTACCATCTAAGGACCTTCAATATGATTTTAGCGGACATTGCTTCTACGTATTTTCGTACCTTAAAATTTCATAACAATTAGACACCTCTGGCATGTAGAACTCAATTTTTGCACTCTTTACAATTTAGTCCTTTTTGCTAAATTGAGTGCTCAAACGTCAAAATTTTCGAACGAAATTTTCAAAAAATCATTTAGTAAAACTGTAGAACATGAAAATGAAATAAAAAAACAAGGTTTTCTACGTCGGATTCGTGGTCCCGAAACCACTGTTCCGACCAGGCCCAAAATCGGACTATTACAAGAAAACTCACTTTCAAAAGCACAAAAACCACCATCGAACCAAGACCGTAATGCCTCATTTGGTTACTAGTACAATAACATGAGGTAAAAGTTTATTTACTACTTATATATATTACCGTTGTTAAACATAACGTTTGGAAAGTCACCTAGCAATTAAATTTGAGTGCAATTGCTTGTAATTACACAAGGATGACATGTTTGGATGACCATTGTAATTGGTGGATCCAATAGAATTTAGTGAAGTTGGAGGCACCAATTACACTTTTCAATTCTTAGCGGGAGGATGAGAATTAAAGTAATTACATAGCTAATTACACCCAAATCCAATTTTAAAGATTATTTTATTCAAGTTATAAAAATTATATTATAAACATGAACATGTATGAGTGTTTAGAATGGTTATGGCAAAAAATTCTTATATTATAAAAATAATGTGTGTTTATAAAGTTTAAAAAATTATTCAAATCCTAAAACTTCTAAAATTATAGCAAAAGTTTATTATAAAAATAATTTACATATTATAAAAATGTTATGGTATATTTATTTATAAAAAGTTATGGTCAATAAATATGGGCATAACTTATTTATGTGTTCATGCTATATATTATAAATATAATATACATATATATATAAAAATACATCATAGCTTTTTATCATAACTTAAAATTTTTTTAAAAAAGGGTTAGTATTTGATATAATGACGGTGTATTTTCTTTATTTCACATGGAGTTTTAAAAATTGACATGTCTCTTTTTTAAATATTTATTTTTTAATGTTTTATTGTACTTCTATAAGACACTTGTCAACCTCCTGCCACTACTTGTGGAGTATAAAACTCCATTGAAGTGTACCAAATAATTTCCTTAACAAATAACTTTCTAAATTTATGACATAAATTATATTATTTATAAAAAGTGTTATGAAAGTTTTGAACAAATTATAATTTTTTTATAAAGGTTATATGTTAAAATATTATATTATTTTTACTTAATTTATATATTATAAAAAGAATATAACTTAACATAAGTCTTTTTCAAATTAAGTTTTATATATATATATATATATATATATTTACAATTAAAGCTATAGACTATCTAGATTATGAACTCATAAGGTTAACTATGCAAATATACCATTTGAGAAAATGATGCTAGACACAAGCATAATAGACCGCTCGTGAACTCTTTAATTTAAAAAATATTTAAAGTTTCGAAATGTGGTTGAAAAGACATTTATTTTTCTAAAAAGATATTTCTCATATCAACAACATAACATTAGTATAACATAAAAATAATGTTGGATCGTGCTAGTATGTTGCGTTTTTCATAACTTTAATCATAGGTGAAATTGAGACGATCCATACTTTAAAGAGCATAGGAAAAATGAGATTTTGATGATATTAATGATGCAGATTCAAATTCAAATAACAATAAACTCGGTTAAAGACCAACAGATTATGATAAAGAGCATATGTTAAATATTAAAGAGGAATAACCTAACAAATATGAACTAGAATAATTAGATAAAATTGCATATAATGTTTATTTTTCTTCTTATTTTTTAACAATTGCATTATCAACTACTTTTTTAAACTATCACAATACATATGATTATTTGGTTTTAATTTTTGTTGCTTCTTCATAAATTATTTTATCATACTAATTCTTTTTATAATACCATTCAAGATTTTAAATTTTTATAGTAATTAATATTTTTAAAATGAAAATAATGTAACCATGTATTTACAATTAGTACTAGACTCTATCGGCCAAACATGTCTAGAAAATTACAATTCCTTATAATGACAAGAGAGTAGTTACTACCATAGTAATTACATTTTCATTTAATTATTATGTATTTTCCAAATAAACCTTTAGTGCAAATTTAAATTTGAAATTAAAAAAAAATTGGAGTGCCAAGTCAAGTTTAAATATTGTTAAGCTCAAACTCAAGCTCAATCTCGAATCAAAATTTGAAGCTGGATCAAACATTTAATTTTAAGCTCAAACTTAATTAAACTGTTTATCAACTTTCGTACCAAGCTTGAACTTGACTTAATAATTAAACTTAGAAATAATAATATAATTTAATAATATAAAAGTATGAAAAGCTCGTGAGTCATTCAAGTTAAGCATTACTAAGCTCAAATTTGACTCGATCGATAGCTCAACTTGATAATTACCAAATCGAGTTCAATTTTTTTCGAATCAAACTCGAATAACTTACAAATACCAATGTATCATTTACACTCCTAGTAATAACTCTTGTAAAAAAATAAAACCTCTTCAAAATAATCAAAGATTTCTCCTCTTCACTAAAAATAAGTTATGAGAATGGTCAAATATTACCAATTGAATTAGTTTATTGCTAATCCATATACTAAAACATATGTAACAAATAATACTCCTACCAAAAAAAATAACTTTTTTAAAAAACCATAAAGGCAAGGCAAGAAAACAAATCAAAAGAAGACTTAACATCATGAAGAAACCAACAACTCAATATCTCATATAAAGTTTCAACACCAGATCCTGATACAAAATAACATCATTGTCAAAAGAAAGATTTCAATACGTTTAGATTAAACATGCAAAAACATCCTACGAAAGTTGGGTATGCTAATGTTATTGGCTCAGCTCTCAGTTTGCTCCCTCAACCTTCTAATGGTACTCCTCACCGTCACAGCGCTAGCAGTGCTGTTATATTATGAAATGCAGCAACTTGTTAGAGATACTTAGACAATCTGAAAAAACAAGTTAAATTGTTGAAATAGCGTAAACATGGGTACTTACTTCAAAGTATAAGCACCCCCGGCTTTGATTTTCCCGCAATCCTTGCAGCCCCAGATTCCAACAGCCTTTCTCTTCACTGCATACTGTAGGAGCAGATTTTATTAGAACCAATACATGCAACTCAAATAAAGAAATGGCAACAGAAGACACAGCAAACAATTAAAACCGATAATCAAAACCATCTAACCTTTCCACAGAACTCGCAGAAGTACTTGCTGTGTTGACTGACCTCCATCTTCTTAATTTGCTTCCTCAAACTGGCACCATATCGGGTACCTTCATTAAGAGTCAAATCAAGGAATTAGAAACTTTAGACTAGAAAAGGAAAAGCCTCCATCTTAATTTAGATACTTAAGAGCGTAAAGCTACTACATCGGTTAAAAACTTGAACAATTTGGATAAAATTAGAAAGGCATAATAATTTCCTCCAACATAAACATGGCTACTGATTAGTAACCCTCTCTAACAAAATAATACCGAATAAAATCCAATAGCACCTACCGTATTTCCCGACAATTCCGGCCTTCTTCGTTCTCTTAGTCTGCACCATGAACAAATGAATGATTCAACAACTTGTACCAAGAAATAACAAAAAAGCCAATTAACATATAATAACCTATATTGCTTTCTTCAAGTTGAATTCTCCACAAAATCATATGAATAGGCTATAATTAACCCAATCCTAGAAGAAGTCTATTCAAATTCTCTCCTAGCATACAACCAATGTGATAGTGAATCAAAATAAATAAATAAAAATATGAGAAATAAATTGAACCGAGGAAAACTCATGAAAAACAACTAACTCTATTCCCCCAATGATGTTAAAATGATTTGTTTGGTTTCTTGTGTTCCTTCCTTTTACTTCTTTGATGCATGAGAAATGAAGATTTTGAAGTGAAAACAAGACAACAAAGCTGAACCCTTCACCCACAAACAACATAACTTCCTGTAGAACGCATTTTCTCAGGAAACAAACACATATAAAATTCCTAGAATAGAAAAAAGGAAATAAGAAGAGAGTACCATTGTAGTTAGGTTGAGAAGGTGTGTGGTCCGAGAAGCAGAGCGGCTCTTGGGAAGAAATCAACAAAGACGAATTAGGGTTTTCATGTTGGGGTTTTATAAACAACTTCAAGTAACTGGGTTAAGACATTCGGGTCTTGATCTAACCCATCCCGGAGTTATCTCACTGGATTTGCTTTGAAATGGTGGGTAATTTGATGTGTAGGCCCTTTATCAACTTAGAAATTTTGAGGCTTTCCAAAGTTCCAACAAAGGCCCAAAAGATAATACGAGTCACTATTTTTTTCACTTCAAAAAAAATATATTTATTTTTATTTTACTAAATAAATCCAGTTTGGATGTAATTTTATACATGGAAATCCAATTATTGATTTCTTTTTTATGATAATGATGAAGACGATGTGTGCACTTACGTAGCACATTTTGTGCAGAGAAATAATTAAAAATGCACATCAACATTTATAACGCCCAACAACTTTTTGTCTAATATTTAATATTTTAACAAAAACAAATATTGTCTAATAACTTCTCATGAAATCTACATTAGAATTCGGAAATTATTATTTTCCATTTCATTTCATAATAAAATAATACCATAAATAATAATTTAAGTAAATATCAAGCAGCATTAATTTCTTCTAATTTCTTAATCATGACGACTTGGCTTGGATGAAGCAGCGGTATTCAACCTTTTTTTTCTTTTTTTCTTTTTTTGTCATTTCATTATGAGAATCTACAATCAAAACACCATCATTCCATACCAATCTTTAACCAAACATTCAATATAGTACCAATCAAATATTTATCATTTAAGCATATTCAACCCTTTATCAAACTAGTCATACCAAATTGTTTCATTTTCCATTTCAAACATACAATACTTATGCAATTTGGGAACCAATCACTTAAATGACCCTAACGCGAATCAAACAAAGCATGCACTAAGTTATATCTCATGCTTAACATTCAAACATACCATAACCATAAATGTCACATAACTATCCATCCAAAAATGCCCTTAGATACATGTCACAATATTTAGACTCAAAATCAATATAATTCTATCGTCGTCCTGGTATGTGTGCTTCGCATTGATCTGGCTCGGCAAGTTCCACAAGGTGATGATCTACAAGTAGGGAAAACTGTTGGATCTGGTGCCCTAAGTGTAGTATTTTCGTCTATGTATACTTGTAATTTTTTCGAACAGATTGGTTAATAAAATAAATTTGTAATTACATTAATATACTTTATATAATTGTCCTCATATGATTTTTGCACACAAAGAAAAATAAAAGCAAATGTTTCTCACTGGTTGTCTAATGTTTAAATTAATATTAAGCGGTATTATGTGGTTAGATCGTAATATAGAAAGATAACTTATATTAGTAGACGAACCTAAATATGTCTTTAGTATAATCGAAAATGAGCAAACTGATTGAAAGAATAATATGTCGCCTATCAAATCCAACCGGGGAGATGTTTTGTCTTGGGCATAGGAGCGGATGACTCCCAAAAGATAGAGATATAGATGTGACTGATTGGACTGATAGTACATTGGACATGACCCAAGAAGAATAGATCCTGAATTCATTTATGGATTTATTTACTTATAACGTTCATAGTGTGACATACTTAAATCTTGAGCGGATGACAGACTATGTATGTGTGACTTATATACTTTGATGTAAGTAAAAGCTTGAGTTCAAATAGATAAGGAAATGAAAGTTGGTGCACTATGTATACGACTTCTACAATATACAACGTCATTCGCAATAGTGGAATTCATAGCCCAAGACATGGGTAAATGATATCCTCTCATTGGCTTTACATGGTTGATGAAAAGTAAATGTGGTCACGGGTCATTCATCTGTATGATGAATGAATTGATTACTATTTGATAGTAATTGACTTTTCATGAAGGAAAATATAATGGTTACTATGAGATAAGTAGGATCATATGGGAGAACGAATATTATCCTAAAGAGATTAAGGATATCCTATGAAGGTAACACACTTATGACAATGTTATTGGATGAGCACTGATCGAGTTGCTTTCATAATGGTATGTCATTGGGAAGAGATCAGTCACGATACTATAATGGAATGAATTTGTGACTAAATGAGTTTATAATTAATTGGCGAAAACCTTAAACTTAATTTTAAATCATTAGAGCCTCAATTGATATGTCCAATTAATTCTCCACTAGCTCATTAAAACAATAAATTAATTGCATATTGAATCAAATGAATAAAAATGGTGAAAATCGAGAAATGAGAAACATTTGGAAATGATTATGACATTCAGAAATGATTATGGTTTTCTCCAAAATGTAAATGAAGAAATGAAATTATTTTGAAATGAATCTGGTTTTGAATGAAGAAATGAAATTATTTTGAAATGAATCTGGTTTTGTCCAAAATGAAAAATGAAAATAACCTGGAAATGAATTTATGTTTTTCGAATTAAATGAAATTCGAAAATGGAAATAAACCATTTGGTCATAGTGAACAGTTGAATGTAGAAATATTAAATATATTTTCTCATAGATTCTTTTACGGTAAAGTCATCATGATTTTAACGAAATTAGAATTGAGTTGAGAATATTAGTTAATTGGATATTTATTGAAATGTTTATTTTGGGAAATAGAAAAATAAATATCAAGTTGGATTGATTTATAAAATATTGGGTTAAAAGCTAGGAAGTAGTTGTAATTGGACCCCATGTGGGAGAGGCCCAAAAGCCCTTCATGTTAATGAATGGGACGACAAACTCAAGTATTATTAACTAGGGTTGCCACCCCCTATACTACTAGATAGACTAGGAGTTCGTTTTCTAGTTGAAATAAACTTTTACAATTCAATAAGGGTTTTACCTCCTCCTCCTATAAATAGATGGCACCGGTAGAGTTATTTACAGAATTTTAAGATATTGTTACTCTACACGAAAATAGAGAGAATTAATTCTTAACTATTGAATCTATTTTCCAGAATAGCAATTCTACCAGTTTCTATTTGAGAAGATATTTTTCATTTTCACACGTAAACAAAGAAAACTATTTCTAGTTCTGTGTTTTGATTCAAATTGTTAGAGCCACACTTGAAGCATTTCGTGGTACAAAAATAGCAGAGAAAGCCATTTGGTTGAAAGTCGGGAACGACAAGGATCCATCTATCAGAAAACATAGGTGCAAATTTGGTTCAGGGTTTATTGCTATAAATATCATAAACTGACTCGGTTTTTAAAATTTTTATTTTTTACTGTGCCAAAAAACTATTTTCAAATCAGATTTTTTCTAACAAAAACAACTAAAGTAAACATATAAATGCTTAGTAAGTTCAAATGGAAAATACTATGCTTACTTTGTTCATACACAAGCATGTTAACTACCTTAGTTTTGACATAATTTTGGCTAGGATATGACACTTAAAATAACAAGTGAGCATAAGTATCTATGTTTATTAGACATTATAAGCAAGCTCAAAACAAACCAAATTATCTCTCTTTCACATAACTTCTCTCAATGTCAATAGTCTATCATTAATATGTAAGAACATGCCAATTTCACATAGCTCATTTTCAATGTCATGTTCCATTACCAATCTATAAGATTATATCGATTCTATACAATTCACTTCAACGTTATATCAAATTATTTTATCGAATCCATTTCATTACATTTTCAAGTTTCATATTTCAATTATAATGTTTTGCCCTATGGAACCCTAGTAAAACGAACTCGAATACACGGGTAAACTACACCATACCAGGTAGCTCCTAAGAGCTTAAACTCACAATAGTCAATTATCACATAACATTTCAATTCAATCCATTATTAGCCTTATATGCCAAATTCACTAGTTTTTCAAGGTATACTCAAGCACGTGTATGTGTGTGTGTAAAATTAAACCCAAAAACACATATTACACAAGATGAGGTAGTATGTATCATATGAACTTACCTTTTTAAAATACAAAACGAGTGGATCCTTCAAGGACTGATCCATAATTTTCGTTTTTTTCCTTATTAGCTTCACTTTGATCCAAATATTGATCTATATAATTATTTTGTTTAACAAATCAAAACAAAAAAAATTTTGTACAATTTCATGATATGCATGATCTTATATAAGTCCATCTTTTATTTTTTTTCTCATTTTTTTATTTTATTCAATTTAGTCCTAAACTTAGGATAGCCATAACTTCCAATTTCTAGCTTCAGGTTAAAATTCGATTTCACGTATTCTCATTAGAGACCTTATATTTTTTATTTATAACATAATTTCATGATAGGTGTTACGTTTATTCAAATTGGTCCCTAATGTAACAAAGTTAACAAACAAGCTAAATTAAGTTTACAATCTAGTCATTTTTATAATCCAAGTTTAAAATCTACCAATTTCAAGTCTAATTAATCAATAATGACAACTTTCTAAAACTTTAATAGTTGATCAAATTGGTACATGGTATAACTAAATAAAGCTACCATGATCACAAATCTATAAAAAAATATATAAGAAAAATATTTGGATTTCTTACCTAAATGTATAACCGAATAACCAAGGGTTTGAAAGCTTCTTCAACCTTTTTTCTTTCTATAGAGTAAGCCAAAAGAGAAGGAAGATGATGATCTTCTCTTTCTGTCTACTTAAACTGATATATATAAAGTTTAATTAGTAAACAATTAACATAATAATTCATAATTAATTACCATAATCCACTTTTAATTTTACTTAGTTGGAGATTGCCATCATTTTACATTAACTTGTACTTAATAGTGGTTTATTAGCCATTTTGACCCTTTGTTAATTGCTATCTAGTTCCTTAAACTTTTTATCAATTAAAACTCTATAGAGATTGCACTTTTACAATTTAGTCCAAAGTCTTAATTAACTATTAATTTGAAAAAATTACTCAAAAAATATTCAATATATTTTTATATTAACTCTATAAATATTATTATATTTATACTTACAAACTTGATTTACGAAAATGGGGTTCCGAAATTGCATTTTTCGGTACCACTAAAAATTGGATCGTTATAGACTTGATATTTTATATGTATAACAATTGCCACTAGTTGAGGAAGAGATTATAAAATGACCTTATCTAAGACAAAAGAATGGGGGAAGCCTCCGTGTTGTACACTAAGTCTTTTTTTTATCTACTAGATCGATGAAAATGGTTCATAAATTTTTAATAAATGTAGAGAGTTTCAATTGCTTCAGATATTCCTAACACTTTAGAGATTTCGTAATATATTCTTCAAAGATTTAAGAGTTTCTAAAGTCAGCTTTTTAAATTATTGTTATTTGATTAAGTGTCTTTGCGGAGTTTATGTTATTAATCTAGCAAGCAGTTTCCCCACTGGGGTGTTTGCTTTTGAAAATATTGAATTTTGGATAATTGCTTTAACAATTTAGTAGTGTTTTTACTATTAAACTATTGTGTTGTTTGGTTCACCTGAATGACTGAGCCATTTCGGGTGTATTCAAGCTGCCACAGTGAAGCAAGCATTTGGTTGGGCTAATGGCCATTCAATCGAATGGCCTAATCGAGAACTAAGCGACAAAGTCTCGTAATCACCATTCAGCACACCTACATTTGAATGGGTTATTCGGTGATTCCTGAAATAGATTTCCTTTTTTTTTACCTAATTTACCCATGCAAAAAATAATATAAAACCCCAAAATTAAATAAAGAAAATCAATTAACTTATCCCAAGCGATCATCCAACACAACAACACTTTAATCTAAACATTGCAGCAAGTAAACCATGGCAAAAAAAAATATAACATTTATCTTTAAAAAAAGAGTCTCAATCATCTCAACCTCAAACACTCTGTAATACCTTTAATCCATATCCGTCATCGAATTAAGGTTACAAAGTATTACCGATCAATTAGAACCTTTAAACATCATAACATTCAATAAATTCAAGAAAAATATCATAACCATTCATTCTCATACATTTCATCCCTAAACCGAGCCCTCGAGGCCCTAAAAATAGCTTGGGAGTAATTCAGGACTAAATCGAAACAAAATTGAAAATTCAGGAAAAAGAAGCAAAATTCGAAAACAAAGGACACACAGTCGTGTGGAACCTCTTAGGCCATGAAACTTTTGAACAAGGGACACACAGCCGTGTCCCAACTCGTGTCCTCACCAGTGTAACTCTCTGAGTAGGGTCACACGGCCATGTCACATGCCCGTGTGCTAGGTCGTGTAACTTATTGACTTGCATACAAAAGACCCTCAGATGGCACACGACAATTTCGCAAGTCGCAAGATCGTGTGCCTTACACAGCTGAGTCACACGCTCGCGTCTCAGGCCATGTAAACCCAAAATGATCCATTTCTTGCTTAATTTTACTCCCTTATTGCATAGGTACCCACACACTTCAAATACACATATGGAAGGTGCAATTCAACTTTAAACACACTCAAGATAATCATAAATTCATTCTATATATCAAACATTTATTAACCTTGACACCTCAATGTGTTTCATCACAATTTATTTCCAATTTGTAGCTACAAACACATTATTCTTTATAAACAAACATCCATTTCATTTCAAGCTCAAGTTAACTCATAGCATATCATTTCATACTATGACCTATCAAACATATTTAAGTAACAAGTAGGAGATCACAAGTTGTTCAAGTGCACAACATATCACAATATATTACTCATAAGCTAGGCATTTCTCATAACAATACATAGGGTCCTAGTACATGCCATATACCAAAATCGAGAAATTAAGTCTACCAAGATTCTCAGATAGTGTGATTCCTAGCGTTGACCCAATCTTCTTAGCCTTCAAAATGTGATCTACAAAATGAACAAATTATACGCAGCTTATAACAATAATTAAAACCAATTCGGTAGTTCAATATACTCAGTAGGCATTGCTCGATTGAGTTTTTCATTAGTATATCCATAGACTTCTACTCGTTTGAAATTCACTCAGTATAACAGTAAAATTTTCTCGATTAAACATTATTCAGTATAATGGTAAGATTTGCTTAGTTAAGCTCCATTCAGTATAATAGTATGATTTGTTCGATTGAGCTTCATTCAGTATAACAGTAAGATTTGGCTCGATAGAGTGTACTTTCAATATATGAAACAACATTCATTAAGAGAATATTAACAAGAATTTAAGCATTTTAGGAGTATAAATAAACATACAAACTTACTGGACTGAATTGCAGAAGATTCCAAGATACAGGGACTATTCCGTAGTTTTCTCATTTTCACGATTATCAGCACGTTCTCGATCTAAAAAAAATAATTTCATTCCATCAATAAGGACAACAACACAATTTGATCCTTTCATGCAACTAAGTCTTTTTTGGCAATTTACCTATTTGCCCCTCAAATTCCATTTTATTCAATTCAACCCTTAGGCCTTAATCATGCAATTTACTCATTTTTCCTAAACACCCATGATACCGAAATATTCTATAACTTCATATAAATCCCTATTTGTAATAATTTCACGTCAAGTACAAACAATTTATCATTTAATCAATTTAATCCCTACACATCAAAATCATCAAAAATCACTTTTCAAAATATTCTAATCTATCAACAAAGCTCCATATTTCATCATAAACTTTAAGAAATAACCTCAATCATCAATGAAAAATTTTATAATATTTAAAAGTTTCACCAATTGGTCCTCGATTTAGATAGACCAAATTGATACGAACTCAAAAACATAAAAAGTTACTAAAAACGAGCATCAATACACTTACCAAATCAAAGATTAAAATCAAAGTTGGAAAACCCTAGCTTTTTTCTTTCTTTTCCGTGAAGAAGATGAGGAATAATGAAAAATTTTCTTTAAATTTAGGTTTAATTTAATTTATATACTTATGACATTTTGTAAATACTTCAACTTTCTTAACTAAGCTTTAATAAATCATTAATTAAGTCTAACTAATTTACTTTATTAAACATAAACTCATCAAATCCCACTAACTAATTTTCCATGATTAAATTGTCCACCTAGTCCCTTTAATTTAACTACATAACCTTTGTAATTTTTACAATTCAGTTCTTTTTTACTTATTAAACTATCCAAATAAATAAATTTCTCAACCAAAATTTAATATGACTCTATAGACCTCATAAATATACTAATTAAATAATATTCACGAAGTATTTTGTCGGAATTATGGTCTTGAAACTACTATTTTCCACACCACTGAAAATTGGGCTATTACACACTCCAACAAAATGCAAAGGAAAGAAACAACAACCCATCTACAGGAACACCTAAAGGAACCGAATCTGCTTAATTTTTTAAGTAAGTACCTTGCATCTTTCTTCATCTTTGTTATTATTTGGTCTTTAAGGCAAAAAAGAAAATCATGACTAGTTGCTATTTATGAATTTTGGAATCCAAAATTTCTAAGCATAACAAGTAGATAAGAGTTGAAGGATAAATATTTTATTGAAGGATAAATATTTTATCATTTTAGATAAAATAAAAATGTTGGAATGAAGCAATTTTAAGAACAATTGTTGATGGGAAATTTGGGTGAAAGGAAAAGAATTATCGTGAACTGAAAATGGGGAAGAAAGTGATGATGGCTGGTCGGTTTTGGGATTTTGGTGGGCAAGTGGGCTTGGGTATTTGGTGGATTTTTATTGGTAAATTACAACCACTGTCATTAAACTATTGTAAGTTTATATTTTGGTCATTCAAATTCAAAAAATTACAAAATAGTCACTAAATTTAATTAAATGGTATATTTGTCATTTCAAAGATTTAACATTTTTGGTTTTTAATATCTTTACAAAAATAAAAACATAATTAAATTAAGAATGTTATTAAATTATATAATAATATTAAATTATATTTAATAATTATATTAAAATATGATTAAATTATTTTTTATTTTTATTAAATTATATTTAATAATAATCTTATTAAAATTTAATAACAATAATAATAATCATCTACTTTAAAAAAATTTACTAAGGATGTTCTGGTTATTTTAACTTTTTCCTATGCTATTACACCTTTTATTTCATTTAACTAAATACAAGAATACTATTATAATTCTATTCCATTTATCCAAATAATTGAATTATTAATTACAATTCTATTCAATTACAGCTTTTATTCCATTCTAGTGCGAACAGTTTCCACTTGAATGTCTACTTTTAAAAATATTATTTTTTTGCTAAATGCTTTAACAAGCTAGTAGTGTTTTTATTATTAATCTTAAGGAGCAATTTCCTTTTTAAAATATCTGCTTAGGGTTATAACAATTTTTTCCTTTTTTTTTTCTAAATACAGCAGGCAGCTGACGAGAGATGCCACAACTCGTAAAAAGTGCAATTAACAAATTTTATTTATTTTTATTTTTATATATAATATATGGATATATATGGCCTTGCTGAGGGGTTATACCCTTGGGGCTTATGAAAATATATTTTAATTGGTTGATAGTTTATTGTTAATTATAGTGGTTGGTTTAATTAATTGATTCTATTAACTAATTTGATTAATTGATTCTATTAATTGTTTATTTAAAAGTGTTTGGTAAAATTTAGCTGATAGTTGAAAGTTGAAATGTGTAAAATGACAAATAATAGAATGACACATTTTATTGTTAAGTATTTATTTTTTATAATGCTTTAAGTTTTATTGAGTGAAATTATTAAAATAAAACACTATTACCAAAGAACTAAAACATCCATTATGAAGATTAATTAGTGAATATTTTAAAATTTAAATAAACAAATTTCTTAAGTTTCTTATTTGCAAATATTAATATTGTGGAAATTGATAAGTATTAATAGTGTATCAATATAATTGTAAACTATATTCTTAGTGATAATTATGTCATGTTCTTAGTATATAAATTAGTAATAATTAGGTCACACTTTGAATAAATTTTTCAATTAGTATATTTCAATTAATATAAAGTTGTATAAGAAATAATTTTATACAAGTAAATTGAAAATAAATTAAACATACATAAATATTCAAGAAATATATACATGTGACAAATGGAGTAGACAAATGGAGTAATTTTTGCAAATAGAGCAATTCTTGAGCAAGTATGGTCAGATATATCATTCCATATATCTCATTTTCAATCAGTTGTGAAAGAAGTTGTCTATCCTAGCATTTTTTGTTAGGGAAATTTTAGCTTAAAAAGCTCTTGCAAATCTCCATTAACCAAACATTACAATTAGAGGATTTGACTACTCAAATTTTTATTTGTACCCAAATAAACTAAAAAAATCCAAAATTCTATTTACCAAACTCTCCTTATATAAGTATATTATTCACTTGTAGATAAGGGTTTTCAGCTTCCAAAATGCCGATGAGTTAAACCCCTCAGGCAGTGGCAAAATTAAAGGGGGTTAGCAGGGGTCCTGACCTCCTTTAAAATAAATTTTTTTATATGGTGTCTTTAAAATTTTTAAAATTTTAAATTAATAAATGTAAAATTTTATTTTGGCCCTCTAAAAATATAAAAACTTGTTTTAATCTTGTAGTAGCCAATTTTGGCCCAGGCAAATAAACACAAATAAAATAGCTCAAATTAAAAGTCCATTTACAAACAAAGTTACCAACCCAATTACAGCCCAAAAAAATTAAAACCCTAAAAGCCCAACTAGCCCACTATCCTAAAATTTTTCAGCAACCAACCCTAGGTACCAAGACCTTCAGCCACCGCATACCCCTCAGCCTTGGCCACCACGCCCCATGCATGCCCCTCAGCCTTGGTCACCACGCTCCACGCGTCTGACACTCCTATACCTTGCAAACACAAACAACAAGAAACAGCAGCAACAACAGAGGCCAAGTAGCAGAAGAAACAAGAGCAAAAAGACAAAAAATAGAAAATAAAAGTCTTGTAACTTGGCTTTAAAAGCCAGAACCTGGTCATTGAAATTTCTTCTTCTTTTTTTACAAAAGCTTGTTACACACACATCAATAAAAAATCAAGAAAACAAAATCAAGAAAGGTTGATTTTAGTCTCTACTTGTTTGGTTTCTTTTTGTTCAATTTATATTTTTTTATCTTTTTATTTTCATTACAAATCTATTTTAAATAGAAAAATCAATAAAAAGAAAATAAAAAGAGGAGAACCTTACCCGAACGCCCCGTGGTCGGCCATCGGAGTTCTCCTCTCCGTCGCTGAAGTCGATTTCAAGAGAGAAAAAGGGGCCTTTCTTTCATATATCGTTTTTTTGAGGGGGTTTTGAGGAGGCTCGGTTTTCAAACTCTTTAAACAGAGGTGAAAACCCTCCTTTTCACATGCCTTCAACCACCGTCCATGGTGGCCTTAACGGCGGCGATGATGGGTATGAAGCCCTAGCCAAAAGAGAGAAATGGGGAGAAAGGGAAGGAGAGAAAGCAAAAGCTTTCTTTTTCTTAAAAAAGGGGTGAAACACAAAATAAAAAAAAAATAGGGTTTTAAGTTTTTTTTTTTTAAAAAAAGAAGGCCTGCACTTTAACCCGTTTATCAGGCCTAATATGTGCCTTTTAATTGAAAATAGGGGAATTGTGTATTAGGTCCTTCCCATTTGCGCAAACATTCAATCATGCCTCATTTATTTCATTTCTTTTTAATTTGGCTTTGACACTTATGTATATTAGCATTTCGGTCCTATTTCTTTTTATTTTATTATTTTCGCCCCAAATTTCTATCTAGAGTTCAAATTAGCCCCTTTTCGACCTTTTCTTTTATATTTTATTTTATTATTTAACATTATGGTATTATAATTGTATTTTATTTTCTTGCATATTATTTACTATTATTATTATTACCTTCATTCCATTATTATTATTGCTATTGCTATTTTTTTTGTTGTTTATATTTTTATTTATATTATTATTAGTATCATTATTATTATTATTATTATTATCTCCATTACTATTATTATTATTATTATTATTATTATTATTATTATTATTATTATTTTGTTATATTACTATTATTGTTATATTATCACTATTTTTCTTACTATTATTATTACTACAACTATTATTACTATGATTATATTTTCTTTTTATACCCATTTGCTTATTACCTCATTGATTTTATATCATTACTATTATAATAATTATTATCATTACTTTTCATTATAACACCCCAAACCCGCCCAGACGTTATGGCGGATCCGACATGCCACATCGAAGCGCTCAAAACATTTTATATTGTTGATCCGAAAAACCTACTTAGTGTTTTAAAAGATAATTTCATTATAGGTTAAAGTGAATGGAAGTCATGCACCGGTAGGAGACCGGAAAAGAGGTGGTGAGTCCATCTGATCGCTAAGTACCAAGCTCCTTCGGATCCAATCCTAGACATGCATACCGCCATTGCCACACCTTAACGTCATGGATATTTCTAGGAAACCGATTTGATTATGTCATTTTAGGAAAAGTGATTAATTTTGGAAAATACTTTCATTATGGAAGCTTTGCTTGTTGTCGTGTTATTTTGAAATCAATTGTTATTTTTGAAAACACGCCTAAAGCTTTCCAATTTCAACAGCTTAAAATAAGTAATACCTATCTTAGTAATACATATTAAAACCATCAAAAATAATTAAGCGGCCTTATTACATTTAAAACCTAAAACTTCAAACGTAAATAATAGGATGTCCAGTTCACCGAAGAAAACCAAACTTTCGAATGGGTGGCCATCTCAATTTCCTCACACTCCAAGCCCACTATGGTTGGGGATTTCTGCGTGGATGAAAATAAAAGGGTGAGTTTGGGAAACTCAGTGTGTAAGGAAAACCCATTCAAAGCCCAAGTCACTCAAGCCTATTGGGCCTAAGCCCATTCAGTAACAAGTGGTACTAGACCGAGCCCTTTTCAGATTATAATAAAGCGGGCCTTAGCCCCTTATTCAGATAATGAGATGGCCCATAGGCCCATTTCAAAATACATGCAACATCAATAACATATGCAAGCCCATTTGGGAGACTACTCAACCCACCAACCACTACACTCCACCGTGCATTCAGCCCTACACTCCATGTGGGAATAGCTCAACCCACCCAGCCAACACTCCACAGCTTGCACCTTGCTGCTCGCTTATCAATAATTGAGGCAAAGCCTCCAAGACGTGGACAAGCCACTTTCAAGATTTCCTCCGTCAATATCCCAATCCCATGCATCAGATAATAACAACATGGCATGCAGTAAATAACAACAGTCAAACATGCATTTAGGTCAATTTAACCCTAGGGGTATTTCGGTAATTTATCTACTAGGGGTAAAACTGTAAATTTTTCACTTTTAAAGGTATTTTAGTAATTTATCTATTTTAGGGTTTTTCATGCATATTCCTACTTTTCACGTACTAACAGAATCACGTACCGAGGGTTCTTACCGAATTGGGCCCGTTGGCCCATCATTCCAATTTTGGCCCATTAAGCCCAAAAATATCGAGGGCACAAAAATCATGCACTTTGCAGTCCAAATTTTGCAGCTTACCAAAAACATTAATCGATTTACCTTACGAGTATTCGCACACTCGCAAATCTACAAAATACCGGTTTTCGGCATTTCGGCTTTTCGACTTTTGCCGATCCAGACTAAGAAAGAGGGTGTTAGTTACACACCTGTTTGCGATGATATGCTGATGAGATCCACACACAAACTGCCTACAATTGGATTACTAACACATTAATCTAACTATTCAAATACGAACTATGTATTAACCCCTTACAATATTCGGCCAACCACACCTACAGATCAGAGTAAGCTTATAAGAAATCAATAAGCAACTCATTAACAAATTTTTGTCAGTGTTTACCACATAATCATAATTTCACTGCAAGCTGTCTTCCTGAGCAACAGTCACTAAATCATTTATAACTGGAGCTACGAAACTCCAAATCAAGTGTCGTTAATTTTACCTGAAAATAGACTCATATATCTTCTATCCATAAAATTTTCAGAATTTTTGGTTTAGCCAATCAATACCAGATTTTTCTTAAAGTTTCCCATATTTCACTGTTTGACTAATCTGACCACTCTTCATTACGAATCAAATTTCTCATTATACAGAATTCAAAATATATTCTCGTTTATTTCATTTGAAACTAGACTCATTAAGCTTTAATTACATAATTTATGCAGCTTCTAACTCATCTCCCACAATTTATGGTGATTTTCCAAATTCATGTTACTGCTGCTGTCCCAAGCAGATTTATTACCAAATCACTCTTTCACACCTAACTTGCATGCTTGTTATTTAAACATGTATATCACCAATCAATCATCACATATCTATGATTTACTTAAGTATAATCTCCATTTCATCATTTTAAAGCACAACATGTTAACCGATTTTTCCCCTTAGCATCTAATGCACATGCATGCTCATTTGTTTGGCTCAACTTCACCTATCTTCCATTTTTCATCAAAAGAACATGAAACAACAACCATTTCCTTCATTTTAATTCATGACTAAATGCTCACAACACAACTAAAAACCAAAATATGCTTCAAGAGTTAAGGTAGAATCAAGAAGAACTCATGAACATCAAGATAGAAGCAAACTACCATGAACTTACCTTCAATTTTCTTCCCCAAGTGACCGAACATTCAAGAGCTTCTCCTCTCCTTTTTCTTCTCTAACTTTCGGCTATGATGAACAAAGATGGACAAAACTTTGTTCTTTTCACCCCTTTTTCTTTTAATAAAATTTTATATTTCATCCATTTAATTCTTTAATACAAAAGACATGAAATGCCCATCATGGAACATTTACCTAAACCATTATCATGGAACATTTACCTAACCCATTATCATGGAATATTTACCTAATCCATTATCATGGAACATTTACCTAACCCACTATCAATTTGTACCATGAATTATGGATATCAAGTGCTTATATTGTCTACAACAACATGATGGCTGGCCACTTCATGTAAAATGGGAGGTTTGTCATGCAAATCCTCCTATTTTGCACTCCTATTTATTTGGCCACTTCAATTTAGCCTATAGCATTTTCAAACATTTTCACATAGGTTCTATTTCATAATTTCACCCCTTTTTTCTTATGGAACAAAAATTAACTAAAATTGCCAGGTTCTATCTTAAGCTTGAGCCTTCTAGAGGCCCACTAATATAATTAAACCTATGCCAACATTCACAGAATTCCCGAAAATTGGGGCGTTACATTCATCGTTATATATATATATTTTTTTTTCTTTTTTCTGTTTTATTACTATTATTAATAGCATTATTACTATTATTTTTATTTTTATTTTTATTTTTATTAACATATTTTTTATCATATTATTATTTCTTTTTTATACATATCATTATTGATATTAACATATACTATTATTATTAATGTACTATTATTTTCTATTTATTACTATTATATTTATTACTATTATTAATTTTTTTTTTTCTTTAGTGCTATCACTATTATTATATTATTTGTCTTATTAATGTACTGTTACTATTTCCCACTTAGCTATTATTACTATTATAATTATTATTAATCTTTTATTATTCTCTTACATTGCTTGTTTGTTTTACTCCTCTATTTCTGATCTCATCATTCTTATTATGCATTTATTTTTATTCTGTTATGTTCATTGATATCGAAATTCATATTTGTTTGTTCATTTTTCGCTATTCCACTTTACCACGAATTTATATTAATTACCCAACGAAAATAATTCTTTCATAAAAGCAATATTCGATGTTCGAAATTCGGGGAAACGTGCCCTAACTTACTGGGTTTTGATTTTCCTCATTCATCCTAATTAACCGAATATCCTTTTAAAAGAAGTTAAAATACATTAATTTTAAATAAAAGGCAAGCTCAGTCCCAAAGTTCGAGATGTCGTGTCCTAACTTACTGGACAAGATATTTTATTACCTCGAGATGAGAGAGTCCTTAACATCCGTTTTAATTTGTTCAATCATTTTTTTTTAAATTAGCATTAATACAAAGAGGGATCGTATTTTAAATTCTATCAAGTTTTCAAATTTTCGACACTAAGACACTAATTAATCAACTAGGTACCAATTTTGGGCGTATCGAGGGTGTTAACCCTTTTTCATGCGTAACCGACTCCCGAACTCGTTTTTTGATTTTCGTAGACCAAAAATTATCGTTTTAGTAAAGCTTAAATTTTATTAAAATGATTAATTTAAGGTGACCCGATCACACCTCATCAAAAAGGATTGGTGGCGACTCTCGTTTTAATTTTCACTTTCAAAACCAAAGTCGATCCCTGTTTAAAAAAAATGGTTACGACAACTTGGCGACTCCGCTGGGGACTTTTATAAGAGAGTCAAGCCACAAGTTGATTAACTTTTATCTTTTTTTCAAAAATTGAGAATTTGGGTTTTGATATACGATCTCTTCATTGCATTTCGCCCGTTTTTCATATTGTTTTCATCATTTTATTCCTATTTTCTTTAATCGCTTCAAGTTTTTATGCATATATGCTCTCACATTGCATTGCATGACCGTTGTGGTCACACCTTTTAAGTGGGAGTGAGAAACTATTCCTTCGTGAGGTTTTCACCTCCGTGCAGGATAGTGGATCGCTTTCGGGATACATCTGTACCTATGTCTTCGTGAGATTTTCATCTCCGCATGGTCATAGGGAAATGTATTCCCCTGGATCGAACTCGATCTATATGAGCTTATAATGGGTGAAGATCGAGGAATCTATTGGTTCGGGTACCCTTACTCTAGAATCAAGCCACATATAGAGAGACCTAAGAGCCCACCCTAGGTAGAGCCACTCCGAACCCCTAGTGGTCACCCGAATTGCTTTATTTGTTATTTATTTATCCTGCACTAACGTGTTTTATTTTTGTTTTGTTTGTGATTGCATTGCATTACATCATCCTAGGAAGGAGGTGTTGATTCATATTTGATTGCTAAATAGAACAGTTTGTCATAAGAAAACGAATTTTTTGATAAAGTGGATTATAATACGGTTGTCTAAATATGGTCCAAGTGAACACATGAAAGAAGGCTGATAGTCCGTGAAGAAATACAAGACTTTGCTTCATTGTCTGAAGATAGAAACTGACAAAGATTATTCGAGAGCCATCACGTCTTAACTTTCTTAAAAGAGCTGACAAGTATCACAAAAATAAGTGAACAACGAGTCGCGGCCTGGATCAAGCAAAAAAGAGTTAATATAGACATCTCTTGGGGAATTTGCAAGACTCAACCATAAAATCTGGATGCAAAGAGGAAGATATGTGTCTTCACTTGGAATATGAGAAAGGCCGTATATGTAGTCTGTTTTATGTAAAGGAATTTGTCTTCTAGAAAAGTTATTCTAATGAAATTGAATTCAGAATCAATGCCTTCCTTTCTTTTGCATACATTTCATGCATTTGCATTGCATTGCATTATTTGTACTAGACTTTCCCTAAAAGAACCCTAATTAGGTAAAATTATTTCAGTTAATCTGGAAACCGGTAAAAGTCAAGCAACTAGGCATCTTTGCGGTACAAGGAAAAGGATAAAATATATGGATCAAAGATTGGAAAGACTGGAACAACTTCAAAAAGAGATGCAAGACCAGTTACAACTACAAATGCAAAAGCAACTGGTGAAGATCCAGCAAGATATAAGGGACCAAATGCTAGAGTCCCAAAGAAATACGATGAATCAGTTGTCCCAATTACTGGCTAAGGGGCTAGGAAAAGGAAAAAACTCTATGATCAATGCTGGGGAGGACAACGAGGAGCCTCTATACCCTCCGAGTTTTACCCTGATAAACGATCAGACACGTCCGTAAGATGTACTTATTGCTATCAGATCACAACAACATCAGGTCGGTACCTCAGCACCCATGAACTACCCGACGGGCTCAGGTTCCAATCCAAGGAACAATCCAACCAATCATGAAGTTCCTGATTTAGACGAAATGGAAGGAATAGGAAAAGAAAAGGTTGAACTGGCAAGACAACTCGAAGATCGATACAAGTGGTTGGAAGAAAAACTTAGAGTGATGGAGAATGCTGATTACCATCGCGAGGTTGATGCCAAGGATCTGAGTTTGGTCCCTAATCTAGTACTCCCGCCAAAATTTAAGACTCCAAAGTTTGAAAAGTATAATGGGACTAGTTGTCCTGAAGCTCACATTACAATGTTCTGTCGAAGGATAACAGGATATGTTAATAACGACCAATTATTAATTCATTGCTTTCAAGACAGTCTGATCGGGTCAGCAGCTAAATGGTACAATAAATTAAGTCGTGCTAAAATCAATTCATGGAAAGACTTATCACGGGCTTTCATGAAGCAGTATGGCCACGTGACTGACATGGCGCCCAACAGAATTACACTGCAGAATATGGAAAAGAAGCAAAGTGAGAGCTTCAGACAATATGCCCAAAGATGGAGAGAGGTAGCGATACAAGTCCAGCCACCTTTTCTAGAAAAAGAAACTATGATGCTTTTCGTTAACACTCTTAAAGCCCCGTTCATTACCCATATATTGGGAAGCGCTACCCTGAGCTTCTCAGACATAGTAATGTCCGGCGAAATGATTGAAAATGCAATCATAAGCGGGAAGATATATGTAGGAGAAAGCGTTAAAAGGTCAACCCCGAGAAACAACGAAAATGAAGTGAACATTATGAGCATGCCTTCCAAATTGCTCAACATAGGCCAACCGAGGACTGTAACCACTAGCTATCAAGGCCCTTCGAAGCAGGAATCTAACTCAAGATCGAATACAGAAAGGCTCCAGTTTACACCCATCCCAATGTCATATAATGAGTTGTATTAAAATCTCTTTGATGTGCATGTTGTGTCTCCGTCTTACTCAGAACCTGTACAACCTCCGTTCCCGAAATGGTATAATGAGAATGTCAATACGAGTACCACGCAGGAATAACGGGGCACTCAATCGAAAACTGCACTATATTTAAAAAGTTGGTCGAAAAGTTCATTGAAATGGGAGTTGTGAAGTTTGACAATTTCTCATAACCAAATCGCTCTGACAATGCAGTAAATACGATCTGAAAGTGGGGGCAAAAGAGTTGCAATGCCTTAAACAAGCCAAAAGTCTGGAAGGAATATCGGGGAATCTGAATGACTCATCCGAAGAAGGAACCAGGAATAAAAGTTTCCAAACCCTTGCATTACTTGGAAGTGTTTTGAACAATGGGACTGTGGAAGAGATCCCTTTATTTTTAGAGTTAATTTAGAGTAATATTCAAAACACACTTATTGCTTTAAGCCTAGAAGCAATTAGACCCCTTTTGTGACATAGGCTTGTGTCCTAAATCTTTGCTTCAATAAAATGCATCTTTTTTTAGCAAACATTCTCTTATTTCATTTCATACTATACGAATAATCATTCTTAGATTCATTTGTTCTTTAAACTTTCTTTTAAATATTCATTTATTTTTCATTCATGACCATACCATACAAATAATCATTCTTAGAATCATTTATTCTTTGAAATCTGCCTTCGTACCTACAACAGGTCCCCAGATATCAATGATATGAGCGACGCTATCACCGACTCCGAGTCTCCTTTTGAACAATATATTGGCCTAATGGGATTTCAGCACTTTGAAGATGACTGAGATGATAACCTATCTCCAGATTTGTTAAGAATGGTAGAACAAGATATCCTACCTTACAAAGAGTCAGTGGACAGTGAGCCTAGGACAAGAAAAAGAGGCAAACATCGGAGTCTGCATTACCACAAAGAAAAAGCGAGACGTCATTGAATCATTTCCAAGAATGTAATTTTTTTAATGCGCGACTGTATCAAGATACGCCTGGCCACTAAGACGTGAGGATATCACAAGGTTTTGAACGACATATACTAATGACATGTACGATGGCCGAGCTAATCATGAGATTTGGTTTCTGCCGATCCACCATAGAAAGGGATTACATCAGTGCCATAAATGCCAAATGGAGACGAGATTCATGTGCTCCTTCATTTCTCCGTAGACTTTCTTTATGTGGGGGCATGAAGGTTATGGGCCGATCTCTTGAAAGCTTTTAACCAATACCGATTCGCCTTTGGGGTCGTCGATTACTCTGCGGAAAGGGTAAAAGTTGTATCATATGCCAATGTCACTAGGTCGGCAGTCATCAAATTCTAAAAAAAAAAAAAGAGTGCCAACAAAGAGTGCCAGAAAATCATGTCTAACACAGCTGTACAATGTCAAAAGGTTGCAGTCTGTTCAAAGATTAGACGCTATATGGCAAAGGCAAAGGCAAAAAAAAGAAAAAAGAAAAAAGAAAAAGAGACCCAAAAACAAATTAAAGATCATGGGGAAGATGACCGAGACTTGTAAAGATTGGCATAAGAAGTCACCATTTACCCTCTATGCTCATCGAACGTTGGCCAAGACCTTCACCGGGGCAGCGTATTTTATCAGTCTATAGGATAAAAACGATTTTAAAGAAAAGATTTCTTGTCTCTAAGTCTTGTCAGACCTGAAGGTGGATAAGACAATCCCGATACGATCAGTTGAATTCGAAGAAAGGAGGTTGAAAGCCATCCGTCATGGTCCAATGAACGATGTGAGCTTACGATGAAGAGGTTCATCCTAGAGAGTTCCACGAGGGGAACTTGATAATGAAAAGATCCCTCCTATATAAAAGACTTCAGAGAAAAAAATGGATGTCGAACTGAGAAGAACTTTATGTAGTAAAGAAGACCTATTTTGGAGGGGCATCAATGTTGACCGAAAGGGATGGCAAAGATTTGCCCAAGTCGGTGAATTCAGATTTCGTCAAGAAGTATTTCACCTAGAAAATGAGAGGCCAAGGAGAAAACCCGCAAAGAACGCTTTGAGACCTTCAAAAAAAAAAGAAAGAAAGAAAGAAAGAAAGAAAGAAAAAGGAGAAAAAGGCGAGGCCAAAGCGAAAACCCGCAAAGGGCACTTTGAGACCAAAGGGGATTTGAGTTGAAAACCCAGAAAGGGCGGCTCAAATTTGGATCCAAGTGGGGCATACAACAGTCTTGCTATACCTGAATTAACAATGAAGAAGTATGCTACGTCTTGGGGCATCAACAAAGTGCTTCAAATCTCCTAAACACGTATTGAGCTTAGAAAAGTCCTTAAGAAGTTGGTACAAGAGAAGCTCAAGCTACGATATCTGGGGCACCTAGTTTTCCATTCTACCCATTTTGAATTTGCTATATTTGATTAACTCATTCGTTTTGAGTTAATTTCCTTCTTATTGCATTTGCAATCTCTGATTAATTTATCCATTTCGAGCTATGCTCCTAATCAATTTCCTTCTTGTTTTGATCTTTTTCAGGCATTTTGCATTGAAATAATGATTAATGTACTAATAACACTTTCACAAAAAAAGTTTTGCATATTACTCTGGAAGTTTCTAACTAATACAAGAACCTGAAACATGACTATTGTTTAGAACTCACCAAGTCTAAGGGTTGGAAATATTGAAGAAAAGATGATTATCTCTTTGGACTCTTTATTGGTTGAACCAAAATACAAGACATTTCATCGGTGATACAATCCCGGCAAAGAACAAGCAATGGGATTATTTTCGAGAAAATAAAAATGGTATTCTGTATTCATACAGATATCAGGCATATACATTTGTTCATTACACCTAGGGAATGGTGTAATAGATCAAATTGATTGAAGATGACGCAAATCCTATACCTCTGAGTGGCAGCAGGATGGGTAGAAGAAATCAAATGATTATTCCCCTGAAATGCAGCAGGAAGTACAAACTTTATGTCTTAGAAGCTACAGTGGAAGAAACTCTGAAATTACAGCGGGGCAAGCTTGCTGAGCAAAATGTGATTGTTTTTTTGACTTTCCTGTCAAGAATACCAACCGAACAATATGGCAGCGTAATACGTCAGTGATAATGTCCTGATGAGCAACGAATGATGATACCTTAAGCCTTTTTAAATGGATCATTTTCATGTCATTCATAACACATCTAGTTAGGAGCATTTGATTCATTTCGATCATAGCATCCTAATTATTTGACATAAGCATCACATTTAGTTAGGAGCATTTGATTCATTTCAATCATTGCATCCTAATTATTTGGCATAAGCATAGATACATGAAACTGATTTTACAGATCATGTTCCTCAGAGGACAGTGCAGTGGAATCGGTGAATCCACAAGCCTTAACCCCCTAAGCAGTAGGGTAACAGGCTAAATTTACAGATCTTAAACCCCTAAGTAGTAGGGTAACAGACCGAATTGCAGATTTTATCTCCCTAAGCAGTAGTGGAGCAGATCGAAGACAAAGGGTCTTGACCCCCTAAGCAGTAGGGTAACAAGCCAAATTTACAGACCTTAAACCCCTAAGCAGTAGGGTAACAGGTTGAATTCACAGATCTTATCACCCTAAGCAGTAGGGAAACAGATCAAAGACGAAGGGCCTTAACCCCCTAAGCAGTAGGGTAACAGGCTAAATTTACAAATCTTAACACCCTAAGCAGTAGGGAAATAGATCGAAGGTGATGGGCTTTAACCCCCTAAGCAGTAGGGTAACAAGCCGAATTTACAGACCTTAAACCCCTAAGCAGTAGGGAAACAGATCAAAGAAGAAGGGCCTTAACCCCCTAAGCAGTAGGGTAACAGGCTAAATTTACAGATCTTAACACCCTAAGTAGTAGGGAAACAGATCGAAGGTGATGGGCTTTAACCCCCTAAGCAGTAGGGTAACAAGCCGAATTTACAGACCTTAAACCCCTAAGCAGTAGGGTAACAGGTTGAATTCATAGATCTTATAACCCTAACCAGTAGGGAAACAGATCGAAAGCGATGAGCCTTAACCCCCTAAGTAGTAGGGTAACAGGCTAGAAATCAAATATCCTCTCCCTGAAATAACTTTGGAGCGGCTAAAAGCCACAGCAGATCTCCTTGAAGTTTCAGCGGAGTAGATTGAAAATCACATATATTATCTCTCTGAAGTTGCAGTAGAGCGGATCCAAACAAACCTTATCTCCCTGAAGTTGCAGCGGAGCAAGTTGAAATCGCAAGTCTCATCTCCCTAAAATTGTAATGGAGCAGGCTAAAGATAATGGATCTTATTTCCCTGGAGTTGCAGCGGAACAGATCAAAGCTACGAATTACGAGTCCTACACCTCTGAAGTTGTAATAGGGTCGGATCGAATTATCTATATTGAACAGATGAAAGTTACAAGTCTATACCCCTGAAGATGCAGTGGGATGGAACGAGGCTTTTAGAAGAACAGAAGTACCAAGAAGCCAAGACTCAGAGGGACTGGGCAAAATTGGCACCTTTAAAGTCTTTGCTCCATTCTCGTTACACGACAACGAGCAAAGAGGGGCAGCTGTAGTAGCCAATTTTGGCCCAGGCAAATAAACACAAATAAAATAGCCCAAATTAAAAGTCCATTTACAAACAAAGTTACCAACCCAATTCCCAAAAAATTAAAACCCTAAAAGCCCAACTAGCCCATTATCCTAAAATTTTTCAAAGAACCAACCCTAGGTACCAAGACCTTCAATGCCAGATACCCTCACCTTGGCCACCACGCCCACGCATGCCCTCAGCCTTGGTCACCATGCTCCACGCGTCGACACTCCTATACCACGCAAACACAAACAACAAGAAACAATGAAGAACAACAGAGGCCAAGTAGCGAAGAAACAAGAGCAAAAAGACAAAAATAGAAAATAAAAGTCTTGTAACTTGGCTTTAAAAGCCGAACACAGTCATTGAAATTTCTTCTTCTTTTTTTACAAAAGCTTTTTACACACACATCAGTAAAAAATTAAGAAAACAAAATCAAGAAAGGTTGATTTTAGTCTCTACTTGTTCAGTTTCTTTTTGTTCAATTTATATTTTTTTATCTTTTTATTTTCATTACAAATCTATTTTAAATAGAAAAATCAATAAAAAGAAAACAAAAAGAGGAGAACCTTACCCAAACGTCCCGTGGTCGGCCATCGGAGTTTTCCTCTCCGTCGCTGAAGTCGATTTCAAGAGAGAAAAAGGGGCCTTTCTTTCATATATCGTTTTTTTGAGGGGGGTTTTGAGGAGGCTCGGTTTTTAAACTCTTTAAACGGAGGTGAAAAACCCTCATTTTCACATGCCTTCAACCACCGTCCATGGTGGCCTTAACGGCGGCGGTGATGATAGGTATGAAGCCCTAGCCAAAAAGAGAGAAATGGGGGAGAAAAGGGGAATGAGAGAAAGCAAAAAGCTTTCTGTTTTCTTAAAAAAAAAGGGGGCTGGAAACACAAAATAAAAAAAAAAATGGGGTTTTAAGTTTTTTTTTTAAAAAAAGAAGGCCTGCACTTTAACCCGTTTATCAGGACTAATATGTACCTTTTAATTGAAAATGGGAGAATTGTGCATTAGGTCCTTCCCATTTGCGCAAACATTCAATCATGCCTCATTTATTTCATTTCTTTTTAATTTGGCTTTGGCACTTATGTATATTAGCATTTCGGTCCCATTTATTTTTATTTTATTATTTTTGCCCCAAATTTCTGTCTAGAGTTCAAATTAGCCCCTTTTCGTCCTTTTCTTTTATATTTTATTTTATTATTTAACATTATGGTATTATAATTGTATTTTATTTTCTTGCATATTATTTACTATTATTATTACCTTCATTCCATTATTATTATTGCTATTGCTATTTTTTTTGTTTATATTTTTATTTATATTATTATTAGTATCATTATTATTATTATTATTATCTCCATTACTATTATTATTATTATTATTATTATTATTCTTTTGTTATATTACTATTATTGTTCTATTATCACTATTTTTCTTACTATTATTATTACTACAACTATTATTACTATGATTATATTTTCTTTTATACCCATTTGCTTATTACCTCATTGATTTTATATCATTACTATTATAATAATTATTATCATTACTTTTCATCGTTATATATACATATATTTTTTTTTTTTTCTGTTTTATTACTATTATTAATATCATTATTACTATTATTTTATTTCTATTTTTATTTTTATTAACATATTTTTTACCATATTATTATTTCCTTTTTATACATATCATTATTGATATTAACATATACTATTATTATTAATGTACTATTATTTTCTATTTATTACTATTATTAATATTTTCTTTTCTTTTCTTTAGTGCTATCACTATTATTATATTATTTATCTTATTAATGTACTGTTACAATTTCCCACTTAGCTATTATTACTATTATAATTATTATTAATCTTTTATTATTCTCTTACATTCTTTGGTTTGTTTTACTCCTCTATTTCTGATCTCATCATTCTTATTATGCATTTATTTTTATTTTGTTATGTTCATTGGTATCGAAATTCATATTTGTTTGTTCATTTTTTGCTATTCCACTTAACCACAAATTTATATTAATTACCCAACGAAAATAATTCTTTCATAAAGGCAATATTCGGTGTTCGAAATTCGGGGAAACGTGCCCTAACTTACTGGGTTTCGATTTTCCTCGTTCATCCTAATTAACCGAATATCCTTTTAAAAGAAGTTAAAATACGTTAATTTTAAATAAAAGGCAAGCTCAGTCCCAAAGTTCGAGATGTCGTGTCCTAACTTACTGGACATGATATTTTATTACCTCGAGATGAGAGAGTCCTTAACATCCGTTTTAATTTATTCAATCATTTTTTTAAATTAGCATTAATACAAAGAGGGATCGTATTTTAAATTCTATCAAGTTTTCAAATTTTCGACATTAAGACACTAATTAATCAACTAGGTACCAATTTCGGGCGTATCAAGGGTGCTAACCCTTCTTCATGCGTAACCGACTCCCGAACTCGTTTTTTGATTTTCGTAGACCAAAAATTATCGTTTTAGTAAAGCTTAAATTTTATTAAAATGATTAATTTAAGATGACCCGATCACACCTCATCAAAAAGGATTGGTGGCGACTCCCGTTTTAATTTTCACTTTCAAAATCAAAGTCGATCCCTGTTTAAAAAAAAATGGTTACGACAAATCTTTTAAAAATTATAAAAATATAGTTTATTAAAATGATAAAATTATATTTTTTATCATAAAAATTATAATTTAATTTCGACCCTCTAAAATAATTTTCTAATTTCCCCGTGCGTTAGGTTGCTAATATTTTTTTATGTAATATAATTTCCCCGTGCGTTAGGTTGCTAATATTTTTTTATGTAATATATGTATATGAAGGTTAAGAGGTTCATACTAAAAATCCTCGAAGGTTTTATACAGCTCTGTATTTTCTTCTCTTTTATATCTATAGACATATAATTGGCCATCAAAGGCACTGCCAAAGTGCCAAAGTATTGAGGAGTCTTCTCCCTATATAGCTTGCTATATAATTAGTCATGCCATTTTTCAGTTCTAGAGTTAAAATGATGGGTGACTGGAAAAGATAAAATCGATAAATTAGTAATTATTTTAAATTTTTATAATTTAATGATCATTAGTGTAATTTGCTTTTAATTGTAAATGAAGATTTGAATTAATGATAAAAGATTTTATATTTAAGTTTTGGTATTATTGTGGGTAGAGGCGGATGCTTATACGAGTTAGAGGTCTAATCCTCTTAATTTTTTAAAACTTTTATTAAATTCCTCAAAAGTTTTAAAATTTTTAATTAGACCTCAATTTTTTGGGAAAGTCTTGTTAAACCCTCTAAAGGTTTTAAAATTTTTTAATTAAACCATTAATTTATTTCGAAAATTTAATGCCAAGATCCACCATTAATTATACGCAAATGTTATATGTGAATTTTATCCAAATTTATTTTGATCTAAGGGTGCATTTGTTTGCCTGTATTTGATTTTCCGGAAAATATTTTTCTCATTTTACGCTGTTTGGTTGCTTGAAAATATTTTACACGGTAAAATATTTTCAGAAACACGGGTAAAATGGGATGCTTTTGGGGGAAAATGACTTACAGATTTTTTTTCCGTAAGACATTTTCCAAAAGCTCCCCCTTGGTCGCTCTTCATACGTCCTGCATATTCTTTCTTCTTCATCTGTCCAGGTACTTTCTCCTCCTAGTTCTTATGTCTTATTCTTTAATAAATATTTCATTTTTTTCCTTAGCTTTTCCATATCTTCTCTTTTTAGGGCTGCTTTTTCATTCCCCTTTGTGCCGTTCTTCATCTTCTTGCTTCTTCTTCGTCAAGGTATTTAACATCTTCATTCCTCCCGCTTCTTATTATATGCTTACTGTTTGATTCAACTATTTCTTAACGAAAATATTTATAGAAAATCAATTGATTTTCAACCCATTCCTAGAAATTTTCTAGATCTTATCAGATTTAGGAACAGAGAGAAATTATTAGCATGTTTTAACAAAAAATTTACACCGATTTTAATCCACTCAAGAGGTAACAACGTTAGTACTAAATTGTTTGCTCACTAAGGGATTGCATTATTCTTTCATGCTTTCAAGGATAAATCCCTCTTTTTCCCGTTTCTTTCTCTTTTCTCGATTAACACCTCTAAATCCCTTCTCTAGCCCAACACCCACCGACCACCACCATCATCGTTAACAACTCCGGTCACCACTGACCCATCATCGTTCACCAATCACCATTGTTGCTTCTTGACTGCCAACCCGAAGGTAACACCACCAATGGTGGATTTTCTTTCTTTCAACTGTTTGTTTTTAAAGCTCTGCCTTTGAAAAAAAAATGGGTTTTTGAAGCAATGAGATTGGTTGAAAATGCATTTGAAAATGTAGGTTTCCATTTG
Organism: Gossypium arboreum; assembly: GCF_025698485.1. Classification (NCBI taxonomy): domain Eukaryota; kingdom Viridiplantae; phylum Streptophyta; class Magnoliopsida; order Malvales; family Malvaceae; genus Gossypium; species Gossypium arboreum. The sequence goes on from NC_069077.1 coordinate 15,004,245, forward strand.
TCTCTTAAATCTGAAGAATTTAACTGATTTATAAATTAAAATATATATTTTTTTAAATTCTCAAGATATTTATCATAGTGAACCCAGAACTAATTCTCCACATTCTATAGGCCCATTAAAAAGTAGATACTAGCCACAAGTAAATCTAAATATTTTTTAATTATAGATCCATGTAACTTTAGTAAATAAATTGCTTGTCAAGATTTGACCATTAAACTATACCTATTTTATCACATTGATATTTAAACTTAATGCAATGTAATTGTAATTCTGTTTAACTTTAAAAAACCTCAAGTCACAATTTAGTCTCTAAATTGTACTTATTTTCTCACTTTAATATATTTTTTATTTTAATTTAATACTTAAATTATCATTTTACTTAAAAAAATTACCTCGGTCCAAAAAGAAAGTTTTATGTGTTACATTCTTATCAACAACATTTTTTTTTGAGTAAACAAGAATGAAAATGATAGTTTTAAGTACACAAAAGAAAAAGTTAGCGAAATGGGAAAAATGGATATATTCAATAAAAAATTTTAAATTTAAATTGATAATCGAATTCATCATAGCAAAAGTTTTTAATTTGATTGGTTTATCCTTTTAATTAAATAAATTATTAAAATTAATAAAATAAAAATAATTCAATCACTGCTAAATAAATTTCCGATCAGATTTAACTTCTTTCTTTAAAACGATACTTTAATGAAATCCCAGTCATTTTACCGAATCTGATGCGATTTAAACAAAATTGAATGAAGGGCGAAAGATATAAGGAAAATATATCACGCAGTAAGAAAACACGAGTGGCGGCTCCACTGCTTAGCCCCTAATTTCCGGTTTAAACGCCTAAATTATTGCGAAGATTTTTAAATGAAACCTTCTCCGCTCTCCCTCCGAACCAGCGAACAACCTCCCTCCCAACCCAAAACGACCGACGAAGCCAAAACCTTTTTTTTAAACAAGCTAGATAAATAATTATATTTAAAAAAAATACAAAATTGCCTGTAAATCACGAGAAGACCTGTGTATATTGTAAGCTGTTTTAGATCGGGAAGGGAGACAATGGTGTCCAACGTTTAAACAACCTTACCTTCCTTTTTTTCATTCTTAATGAAGAAGTCTTTACATCGCACCAAATCAATGTCTTAATCTCGTAATTCTTTTCTTGCCTTTCATATTGGTTCCTTTTTCAAATACCGAAGTTATTTGGCTTTTTGGATCTGGAAATTAAAGATTCGCCTCAAATTCTCGCTTTCGTTGGCTCGACATTGTACACATTTCGAGTTTTAGTTACAGTAAACCGTTCGGATCAGATCTGATCCGGAAGTTTTGAATCTGCTGTTTTGGCGATCGACTCTTTGATTCGTCATTGCTGTCAATAACTAGCACAAAGAATTTAAATTTTCCTTTATTTGTTCTCTGTGAATTCATTTAATGCTTGAAGATTGAATTAAAATTTGAGAGAGAAGTTAGCCTGTTACTACTAAGGTTTTAAGATGGATCCTTTAGCTGCGGTCAGCGAAGAGCTAGCGGAGATCGATGGACAAGTCGCCGACATTTTTCGAGCTTTATCGTAAGAATTTAATTTCTTTTTCTTCTTTGTTTATGCGATGTAGATTCCAATCAGATTGTTTGTTTCATAGCATTAAATATTTGAATATTTTCTCAAGGATGTATATGTTATCATCATTTATGACTCTATTTGAAGTTACTTCAGCTTAGGCATTACTGATTTCATATTGATTTCGATTTTTTTTTCTACATTGTTTAAATTGCTGTTGTGTTTTCATTGCAGAAATGGATTCCAGAAACTGGAGAAGATTAAGGACGTTAATAGGCAGAGTAGGCAATTGGAAGAGCTTACTGACAAGATGCGAGAGTGTAAGAGGTATTGCAGATTCATCCTTGAAATTTATCCTTTTAATTTTCCTGAATTATTGCAAGGTGAAGAAGTAAACGATGACACCTTTCACATTATGCTTATGAAAGGTTAATTTTACTCTAGTTTGAATGAATCTTAATAATAAAGCTTTGGTTATTCACTTTATGAAGAAAAAGCATCTCAAGTAAAGCATTTCCTTTGTTGATTTCTACACTAAGAAATTAAGGTTGTAACTTGTAAGAAATAGGTGCACTATACTTTTGTTGTGTGATTATTTAAATCTGTTTTTCCATCATTTGGAATAAAATAGTTTCTACTTATTCTTTTCAGGCTTATCAAAGAGTTTGATAGGGAAGTGAAGGAAACAGAGCGTAGAACTGATGCAAACACCCACAAAATGCTAAACGAAAAGAAGCAGTCAATGGTGCTTTATAACTAGTTTGTTTTCGCTTTTGTTTCATTTAGATACTCTTAACTTATTTTCAAAGCTTCTCAACCTTCTGGGATTCTCATGCAGATCAAGGAGTTGAATTCATATGTTGCCCTTAAGAAGCAGTAAGTTTATACCACTATTAGAAGTTTTCTTGTGGAATGAAGAGATAATTTCATGCATGTTCATGCTTTTGCTAGTTGTAAATAATTATAATGCGTATTGATTGAGTTTATCCCTTTTACAGGATCACAGACCCTTTCCCCCATTTCTAAATTCTCTCTTCTTTTCCTTTTAAGTTTTTCTTTTGGTCAAACTTGTGATCTGGTCCAGCAACTGAAGTTGTTATTGATCGAAAATTGGTGATTTGTTAAGGAAATCACTATAGATACAATGCAATAATAATTTCATTGTTATCATAAGCGCTATTTTTTGTTGAACATTGTGTTCCATTTTATGATATGTAATTTGACCTGGTTTGGTATTTTTGTTGTGTTACAGACATCAAAGCAATCTTGAGAACAACAAACGAGTTGATCTCTTTGATGGGCCTAGTGAAGGCTTTGGGGAAGAAAATGTCTTGCTAGCTTCATGTAAGTATATCCACTTCCGATTTTAGTTGAAGTGGAGTTCAGGTTGAAAATTTGTATATAAATAGTTAAATAGGTAGACCTTGCTCTTTGCATATGCGTGTTCTTTCCTAGAATTGACAGATGCATTAACTCATTTGCACCAAATATTGTTTGTCTCTTTTATTTATCTTTTTACTTTAAAGCATGCCATTACAAGTCTCAATTTCTCGTTTACTTTAGAGTGATGATCTAACAGTATTGGCTGTAAGATGTGCCTGTAATTTTGTGGTATTGCTAGAAAATATGTTGTCACACTTAATCTGACAAGGGATCAGAAGCTTGACAAAGAACTCTGATCACTTGATTCAACATTATTTTTCTTCTTATAAATAAAGTCAAGCTGTTTGTTATATTGTACTTTTGTGTTTTGTAAAACTGGAAAGGGAAAGTGTAAACTTTTCTATATAAATATCTATTCAAGTGTTGATCAGAGCTTTATCTAATGGCTTATTGCAGAATGAATGTCTAGATGTAATCTAACCATGAAATTATGTTCTACCGTTTTGCCTGAGTTAGTCAATGCACTCTTCATATTGATTCTGACTCCATTACATTGATACTTAGAGTGATGTTGGAATGTACTGGAAATAATTTGTAGGTGTCATATTTTCTTCAATTTTAACTTCTGAGACTGCCTGCCTGCTCTGCAGCTATGACAAATCAACAGCTAATGGATAGAGGAAACCATATGATGGATGAGACTGATCAAGCCATTGACAGAGCTAAGAAGGTTTGGTGTTCAATCTTTTGCTGCATCTAATTTTGTAACACCTCCTCCATCCATACCGAGAAATAATTGGTTGTATATTTAGATCTTTGAATCTTTAAATTTCTTTTGATATTAAACTTCAAACCCACAAAAACCAAAAAGTCTTGGTTCCTCTGTTATTAATTCTTCCTGATTTCTAGGGCTATTGAAAAAGAAAGAGACTAATTTTACCTGACCCTTTTTATACCAGGTTGTTCAAGATACTGTTGATGTTGGAACAGAAACTGCTGCAGCTCTCAAGGCTCAGGTGAGCATTAAGAAGTATCAACATCACAGCAACTAAAGTGTTTTGCACTTTGATTGTATTTATCTTTTGAGATTCTACATTGATATTCACAGTAAAATATGTTATTTCTGTCATATCTAGACTGAACAAATGAGCAGGATAGTTAATGAGCTGGATTCTATCCATTTCTCAATCAAAAAAGCATCTAAACTGGTCAAAGAAATTGGTAGGCAGGTCAATCTCCGAAACATCCACTCCCTTTCATTCATATGATCTGTCTAGTCTTAAATTGTATTTTACTAATTTTATATTCTTTTTGTGCATAGGTTGCTACTGATAAGTGCATTATGGCCTTGTTATTTCTTATTGTCATTGGTGTCATAGCCATCATAATCGTGAAGGTACCACTGTATTTCTCAACCTTGCTCCAAACCACTGAACTAACATCTAAAAGTATTTTCTCTGGATTCTAAGTGCCACAATTCCATGCTGAAAGCTGTCTATGTTAATCATTCGTTTCTTGTTTATTGCACATGGTGTCTATACCTATGCTCAATGACCGGGTTTTCTTTTTCAGCTGGTGAATCCAAACAACAGGGACATCCGAGATATTCCAGGTTTAGCACCACCTGCAATGAACAGGCGGCTACTTTGGACTCCTAATTGAAGAATTTGAATGAACCACCGATGATATTTCAGGACTATTTGCAGCCACATTGAATTGAAGAGTTCCTACTACTTATACCTTGGGGCCCGGTGGGCTACCCTTGTTGGAGAACTGGTATGGTCCTGCAGTTGGATTTTTATGTTAGGATAGTTCTGGTGCATCCATTAAGAGTTTTTCAGAACTTCCCATGTGCTAACCTGCCACTAGTTATCATTTCATTGAATAGCATTAGCATGATGAGATCTGTACGATTCTGTTTTATTGTTCCAGACTGAAGATATTTTGTCCCCATAGACGAAAGGGAATTTCATGTACTTTGAGAGCGTATTGGTTCCTATCATACTTTGTATAATATAACGCCTGCATGATTCTTTTTTTTTTCTTTCTCAATTGTTCCGATATTGGGACGAACTTGTGAGGTGAGTATTGGATACGGTATATTCAAAACAGGTATGCTCTAATTTTTAACTTTGTCTTTTATATATTTTAAGGTTCATATTCCCGTATCCATGTATAAATATTTGATGTATGGGGTTCTTAAAAATTTAATTAGTCCAAGTCACAGGTTTTGAGCCTTTGGTAATATCATGTCTTGTCAAACGATGTTAGTGCAATTAGGAGTCCGAGATAGCTGATTCACATTGAGGTCTCCAAATTGGAGTTACTTATGGATGGAAAACCTGAATCGTCCATGGATTTTGAATCGAGTGGTTACATATGGAGTGGAAATTTTTTTTTTTGAAAAGTGGGTGTGGAGTGGGACGGGTTGATTTTTTCTTTTAGGCTGTGGGTATGTAGTAACTATGATAATTATTTGTCTCGCCTCACATTGCTCTATATAATATTATCATTTTATCTTTATATATTTAACTATAAAAAGGTAAAAATATAATAATGTATTATAGAAAAAAATTATATATTTTACATTCAAATATTTTTCCGAAGAATTATGTTGAAATATTTATTTAATTTTAAAATATTAAAATATTAAAGATAATTAACAAAAATTAAATTGAAAGGGAGGAAGGTAGAGTGGGGATGGATGAATCTAACATTCATAAAGGTGGTAATAAATTTTAAGATTACACATCCATGGTAGAGTAGGGCGGGTGGTGGAGCAAAACATATCAACTGTGAATCGGTGTTAGATTTAGCAACATCTATCTCTCCTTGTTCCACTTCATTGTCATCTTTAAATTTATTAATTTCAACTTAATTATAAATAAAAAAAGCATTAAATTGAAAATTTGCAATTATGGTCTTTAAAATTGATTTTTTTTCTCCTAAAAGTGTAACATTGGTGCCTGAATCGGAAGTATTTTTATTATAAATGTGGCAGGAATTTCATTTGGTTTAATTATGAATATTATTTTAATTTTTAAATTTTATATAGTTTTATATTTTATAAAAAATATTATTTAATACACAAATGATAAAAAAATTTAATTCTACGAACAAAATTAGTGATATTATCACGCGTCTTAAATAATTACATTTGATTAATTTATTGCATATAAATTGATATAATTAATACTTTTCTAGTTGAAGGACTTAAGGAGATGATTTAATAGTGTTAATTAATTGAAGTGATTTCTTGTAAATTATGATGATGAAAATTTGAAAATTAGAAGAATTGAAATTCATTATTAAATCTTTAAAATGTTTTTAGTTTTCGTCACAGGATAATGTTCTTATTGTTTGTTTTGAAAATAGCGAACGTGTCAAATCAATTATTAAATCTCTTAAAAAATAATTAAACAACAGAAAAGTCGTACAAAATTCCAAAATCGATGAAAGAAATTAAACATTTCACACATTAAATCAGTAAAGGGACGCGTGATTTAAATAGTACAAATTTCATTTAATGTCAAAGGAAGATTGGATCAGGTTAAGTTCAATTGATTTTAAATATTTGTATATTTGATTTTATGGAGTCATCCAATTTTAGAAAAATAATAATTAATATTAATCTGATAAATTTAAACATATTTAAAATAAAATATAAATACTAAATCAAATATAAATTTTAACATTTTATCAAATACATAATTCAAATTAAATCAACCCAATCGATTTAATACACAAAGTTTATAATCACTAATGGTTTCATATTATGATTTTGTGTTATTTGGTTGAATTTGACTTTTGCTTTAGGTGATTCCAACAAAAGTGGGAAAAAGGTTACATTTAACTTGTGGGGAGTTGGATAATTAGGTAAAATTATTTTATTAGACCCTGTACTTTCTGTAAATTATAGATTTAGTACATTTACTTTAATTTGATTAATTTTAGTTCTTATACTTTTAAAATTTTAAAATTTTAGTTTTGATCCAATTATAATAGTTAAATCTATTTGGTTAAATTATGTCATTAGTTTCATATTATGCTTAAAGTTGTAGATTTAATCTATGTTTACCAATTGGATCATTCTTAGTGGCAGGCTCGTTATTGACATTTTTAGGGTCTTAGGCGAAATAATACATTGGGCCTTTTTAAAAAAAAGTATAAAATGTAATATAATAAAAGCTAGAAAGTTATTGAGGCCTTAGGAGATGAAACATTTATTGTGAAAAAATGAACGTCTTAGGCATTAAATTAATTTATTTTAGTTTAAATTTTTTTCCCACATTAAAAACTAAAAAAAAATAAAATTTGGGCCCCATCTAGCCTTGAGCCTTGGGCGGCTACACTCTCAGACAACTCTCAGGGTCAAGCTTACTTAGTGGCTATATTTTTTGAATTTCAAAATTTTAGTCTTAATGAAAACATTAGTCGTTAGATCTATTAAATAACATTTTGTGAGTAATATGTTAAAATAACAAACACAAATAGCATTGCACATGTGATAATATATTTAACACATCAAATATAAAAATAATAGAAATTAATTTAATGAATTTAATAATTATCATTTGGTTAGGACTAAAATTTTAAATTCTAAAAGTATTAAGGACTGAAAACGACCAAATTAAAATATATGTACTAAATCTACAACTCACACAAAGTATAATATCTAATAATAGAATTTGACCAGGATAATTATGGTTATTTGAAAATTTTAAATATTTTAGGAGAGAAAATACTCATATAAGGGTTAATATATTATTTGATATCTAAGTTTGGTTTTAATATTCAAATTGGTATCTAGATTAAACAATTCAGTGAATGTTTGACACATGTACTCTAGTAAAAAAAAAATACAAGTACTTAATTGGGACAAAAACATAATAAAGCTCAAGTACCAAATTGAATATGAAACAAAAAAACTCAAGTATCAAATTTTAAAAACTCAACTACCAAAATATTAAGGCCAAATTTAGGTACCAAATAGTATATTAACCCTTAGTATAATGATGTGAAATATAATATATTGTTTTATCAATATAATATTAGGGTAAACTTGCATAAGAGTTGAGTTATCTATTCAAATCCCAAGGTCTGTTCGAAATCTAAAAGATATAAACAAAAGTATCAAATCTGAAAAATAGGCTTGAACAACAAATTTAGGCATGTTTAATTTGAAGTCTGAGTTTGGCCTGCTCAATTATTTTCAAGTTATATCATACGAAAATTAAATATACTATATTATAATGTTTAAAATTTAATAAAAACATAATGATATTTTTATTATACATAAATTCAACTCGAATCGATTAACGAGTAGCTATAATTAAAAGAAAATGATGAGAAATAAGAGGAGTTAAATCGTGTGATGTAGATGCGAAATATAAATCTAACAATGTGATAAATATTCCATAATGTTTGTTTTAGGAATAAATATTCCATATTAATTCTTACTTTGATTTGAGGTTATTAAATTAATGCGAGTTAAAGAGATGTTATTAAGTCATTGCTGATTCATTTTATATACATGTGAATCATTCTCCCAACAAATATATAATTTTATTTTTTGGACTTTATTTTAGATTTTGATCACATTTATTTTTTAACACAATACATAGAATTATTTATAGCTCCTTTCAAACTAATAAAGATATAGACTATTAATTTAATTATAAAGATAAAAATGATAAAATTTAATTTAATCCTTTAAAAATTATAAATATATAGATTAATTATATTTTTATTATCGTAAAAATTACAATTTAATTTTGACACTGTCTCAAAAACACAAATATTTGAGAAAGATTTATTTATGTTACTATAAAATTAAAATAACTTTACATATTTTTATGACTTTTATATGATTAATATTTAATTATTTAATATTTTAGTTATATATAGAATAAATCAATAACTTAAATAATATTTTAAATGGATGGTAAAGATAATAGGTTAAATATAAAAAGATAGTTATATTTATAAATTCTCAAGAGTGCATTCGCATTCAATGACTTTTGATTAATGTGAATGATAAATTAGTGTAGTAATGGCAGTTAGTAGATTATTTTAATTTTATAAACAAGCTTTAAATATCCTTACCACTCTATTATTGAATTTTAATTCTAGAGTTTACAAATGAAATAATAGCCATCTCATTGCAAATAAAGTCCAAATTGACAAAAACCATTTTGTGAGACATGTCATGACACATCAACTAGCATGACACCCCGTCACGTGATCTTTTAAATTCAAATTTTAAAAAATTAAGAAATTATAAAAATTTGTTTTCCTCTTTTAACTGCTTCATCCAAATCAACTCTTCCTCTGCCAAATCAAATAAATTTATCATTTCTCTACCTTTCCCACCAAATTATAATGAATTTAAATTGGAAATAATACTTAAAAAAAAATATGAATAAAGTTGGAAATAATACTTCAATTTGCCTACCTATTAGTTGGCTAAATGTTTCCAAGTTTGCAAGTTTTTCTTCAATGTGTTTCTGTGATGGACGTAATGGCAAATTCAGCAACCTCCGCCACCCCTAAAATAAAAATATTTTTATTTAAGCCTTTTAAGTTTATAAAATTTTAAATTAGTAATAATAAAATTACAATTTTCTCAAAATGATAAAATTTAATTTGATTATTTAAAATTATAAAGACATAGGCTATTAAAATGATAAAATTGTATTTTGCTATCGTAAAATTATACAATTTAGTTTCGACTCAAAAAATTTTGACTTCACCCATAAACACATATCAAACATGACAAGGCCATATATATATATACCAAATACAAGCCATACAAATGACTCCTCAAAATGTTTATATGCAAAGATTGGCCAATTTAACTTATACATGCCATTATAACCAAAATTAGTTTACTATATGTACCGAAAAGGCTGATGGATAGTGTGAAGTAGCTCTGACCAACTTCCAACCAAATCGAGCTTCTGAGTTACAATAAAACATAGAAAATAAAATAGAGTAAGAATTTAAGCTTAGTAAGTTTGTATAACATAGAATTTAACTTACCATTTATTCACATTTAAAGTAAGCATTCATAACATATGCAAACCAATTTGGCCAAAAGCTTATACACATATCCTCAACATTTTAGCCATGTGAATCTCATATAATATTCCATAAATATGAGTGAACATAATCACCAAGCAAGTTCTATATACATGTATCATTCCATTTCAAGTTTCAATATATATCATGTAATATCATTTCCAATAACAGTTCATATCATTCTTATATAATCTCGTAACAGAATTGTGTCCGTTGAACCATTTAAAATATCGTTGGATGCATGAAAAGTACAAACAAAGTGTACAAAACTGCAATTCATCAATTCATATTCAGGAATGCTCATACGAGCATGTAAACGGGAAGCTCATGTGAGCTGTATAATGGGAAGTTCAATCGAGCTGTATATTGGGAAGCTTATGCGAGCCATAAATCGGGAAGCTCAAAAGAGCCATTAATCAGGAAACTCGTGAGAGCCAAATATCGAGATGCTCATGAGAGATGTGGTGTGTCCGCAACACATGCAGGACCACAACCAATCCGGGAACCCTAATGACATGTCATTTTTATCTATCAAATTTCTAAGGTTCAAACGAGATTCTGTATTAGTCGGATATGTGATCAATAATATACATGGCAATTTATACAAATGAGACACACAACAATATTCAATTCAAATCATACAAATATACAAATTAGTTACACGAACTTACTTCGACAAGTATATGTAGATTTGTAAGCTACTAATCTGATATTTTTTTCTTTTCCTCGATCCAATTCCGTACTAGGTCTATTCGAATATATACGAATGAATTTAACTCAATTTAATACAATTCATACACATCTTTGACAAAATTACTATTTTCCCTTATACTTTTAGTTAATTACTATTTAGTCCCTTGGCTTGGAAAATGAAATTCATACATTCCTTATTTCAAGTCTAACTAATTTTTATACATATCAATAGCAACCCATATTTTTCAAAAAATTTAGAATTTTTCCATAAATTTTTATCTTTTAGTTAGTCCCTAAATAATAATTTCATCAAAATTCTCTTTACAAAAGTTGTTTATCTAACAACAACCTTTCATTTTCTACCATAAAACTTCAAAATTCAACTATACTAATCCATAGAAAACCTTAAACTTTATCAGTTTTGCAAATTAATCCTTAAGATAGCTAGATTAAGCTGTTACAATCTCGGAAACATAAAAATCATTAAAAACGAGACAAGAATACTAACCTAATTAAGCAAAATAAGCTTGTCTATCTTCAAGCTTCCATGGCTAGGGTTTTCATGTTTTATTTTAGGAACAATGATGAAAATGAGAAAAAATTGTTTTATTTTATTTATTTATCATCATTTTATCATTTACTTTCTAAAATTAACCTTAATAATTTTCTAAATTCCAATGACGAATAATCATCCTTATCTACTAACTCCTCTAAATGGTTTATTTGCCACATAAGGACCTCCAATTTGAAATTCCATAGCTATTTGATATCTTTAGCTACAAGAATTCAACTTTTGCATTTTATGCAATTTGGTTCTTTTTATCATGCTAGGCATGTAAACGGTAAAATTTCTTAACGAAATTTTCATACGATATTTCTATCATACTGTAGACCATAAAATAATATTAAAATAAATTTTCTTTCGACTTCGAATTTGTGGTCTCAAAACTACTGTTCCAATTTCACTAAAAATGGGCTATTACATTATCATGGTACCATCATTCTTCTTTACAAATAAAATGGGTGCCCCCAAGGAGACACACTAGGACGGATAAACCATCGATTAAGGAGTTCCTGAGGAGAAGCCTATAACTCCATTAGTTCCTTCGGTGTCATATGGTAAGGAACGATGGACACCAAAGCTGTACTCAGGTTAAGCTCAATACCAAACACGACCTCCCGAATCAGAGGCAAACTCCTTAACTGTTTGAATATCTTCAGTAGATGAACCCACAGAAGTTGAGTCATTCAAAAAAGCTAGATAAGTTTTACATCCTTTACGAACCAACTTTTTGACCATAATAGCGAAAATCATATTGGATAAGTAATCCTAATGCTCGCCGATCATAACCACCTCCACATCACTCTCTGATCTTAGAGCTACCCTCTTAGTAGCTCCATCAGATTAGCTAGAAACACAATCCCTTGTATCTCCAACGGTACGTTCCTATGCAATTTACTAACCCAAATTGATTGACCCAACTAACTAAGAACAATAATCTCTCCGGAGGTGCTCTCAAAAGAAATCCCAAAGTTTACAAAAACAGAGCTAACTACATAGGAATATGTTGACCCTATATCTATCAATGCAAAATAATGGGCAGCATGAATAAAGAACATATCGATAATAACATCAACGACATCTCTATCCTCACGACATCTAGTAGTATAAACCAACGCAGGCAGCCTCGCCTCAGTCTGATTAGGACCTCTACCCGATGCTCTTTGACCTTTGTATATACCATTACCATCCCTGGCCGGACAACGACCCCTAGGCAGCTACTGAACTGCCCTCTGAAGCTGAACAAATCTCGAAGCTAGAGCTTGAACGTTATAGGCAATCCTGGATATGGTTTTCCATCGAACCATATCGTAAACACGTTCCTAACCTCCTCCAACATTCGCCCAGATCATGTCTGCCACAATCTCCACATGGCTGAATCATAGTAGGAGCAACTTGAACCTCAATCCTCAAAGGCCCATCAGATCTAGCTCGTTTCTTAGGTATCTAAGTAGAACTAGAGGGCTCTGAATCCCACTTATTCTTACCCCTCTCACACTCTCAATTCTTGCGCTCAACACACTTAACCTCCTCAGCGATCTTCTCATTGTCTACTAAAACGACGAATTCCCGCTCGCTCTATGGAGCTATCAGAACCCTCAAACTATCCCTTAGTCCTTCCTCAAAGCAAATACACTTCTCATACTCAATTGACACCATCCCACAGGTATTTATACTTCTCATACTCAATTGGCACCATCCCACAAGCATAATGGCTTAGTCTCAGAAATTTAGCTACAGTCCTATCCCCCTGGGTAAGGTTCATAAACTTGCATCTACGAGCATCCACATAACTCGCCTCCAAATATTTACTTTGGAAGGTGCTCTTTAATTGATCCCAAGTAATCTGATCCGACTGAGGGCCGGCCTCAATTGTTAATCACCACTGATACGCTTTATCGTGAAGTAGAGATACTGCACCCTTGAATTTTTGCTCAGGGGTGCAGTCGATGTCATTTATAATTCTCTCTGTGGTGACTTCAGGGACACGTCTAAACAACTTAGTGCCATTGTATCGAAGTCGTTCAGCTACCAACCCACGGCTCCTAAAACCAAAATGGTGCCCAGCAACCCTATCCAAAAATCTAAGTATGACTTGGGACAATGTGTCATCCCCAGTCGTATTTGGTAGGTATCAAAACATTTTTCAGCCAGTAGTTATTCTGGTAACATGTTTCTGTGTGGAATTTATTATAAGTTTGAATATGAGACGAATATTTTGATTAGTATGATTTGATTATGAACATTTTGATTCAAGTAACATGTTTTGGGCATGTGTCTTGGCCGTGTGACCCAAATCAAAGAATTACACAGGTATAGACATGAGCTGGTACATGGCCATGTGTCTCTATTTCAAATACTTGGACGGCTTGGGACGTGGGTGTGTCTCCTGACCGTGTGAGTCACATGGCCTGACCACACGACCCTATGAACCCTGCAGCTTTGAAAATTTTAATATTTTTCAAAAATTTTTGAGTTTCTAAATTAGTCCCGATTTGTTTATAATGCATATTTTAGGCCTCGATGGCTCGAATAAGGGACAGTATGTATGAGTTTAATTGGTTTTTGACCTGAATATAATAGGATAAGAAATGTTAGTAATTCATGTTTGTTTGACCGATAAGTTTCAGTAATACTTTAAAACCCTATTCTGACGAAGGATGTGGGTTAAGGGTGTTACATTTAGTGGTATCAAAGCTTTGCAAGTTTAGCCAATTCTCAGGCTAAATCAAGCTCAGAATTGAGTCTAGAAGTACATGTCATAATTGAGTCGAGTTGAGTCGGGATTTGGATGTTGATATATATATTTGTTTTTGTTTTATAATTGAAAATGTCAGACAATTATAATGATGATGTTCATCAAGAGATGTATATCGGAGATGATGTTTCCAATGATTTAGATAAAACTGAATCGGCAACACCGAGTGTTAGTCCAGTTAGTACTCAACAAGCTAATATTGAACGAGGTAATATTGAGGAAAAAGATGATTCACAGTTACTTAGAGCTATTGTTGATGCTCTTCAATGAGTGGCGAGAACTATATCCACTACGATATCTACCCCTACTATTCGTCGAGCTTTGATAAAAGAATTGCATAAATATGGTGCCACAGAATTCTTGGGGTTGAAAGGAGTTGATTCTTCTGCAGCTGAAATTGAATCTATTAAACGTATCTTGTAACAACTTGAATGCAATCCACGTGAAAGTTTAATATGTTTTGTTTCTCTACTGCAACGGGAAACATATACTTGGTGGTAGTTAGTGACACATCATGTACCCGCAGATCAGATAAATTGGGAATTTTTCCAAAAGGAATTTCAAAAGAAATATGTGGGTAAATTGTATATTAAAGATAGAAAACAAGAGTTTTTAATGCTGAAACAAGGTGAAATGTCTGTGGTTGATTATGAACGAAAGTTTTCGCGACTTAATAGGTATGCTGTTGAGTTTGTGCTGACTGAAATTGATAGGTGCAAACAATTTCTGCGTGGTTTACGCGATGAGTTTTGAGTACAATTGGTATCACACAGAATTACTGAGTTTGCATATTTAGTTGAACGGGCAAGAATGGTAGAGTAAGTTCTGGATTTTGATAAAAAGACTGAGAATATTCATACTGTTAGAAAGCACCCTAGGCCTGCTAGTTCAAACCCAACACTGAAGAGATCAAAAAAATTCTGTGGTAGCTGAAGATCAAATTTTAAATCAGATAGAATTGATAGAAATCATGATAGACAATCGAATGTGTCTACGAGTAGTGTGCGAGGTTCATCTCGAGATACTGAAATTCTGAATTATGAACATTGTGGGAAAAAACATTGTGGTTAATGCTGGTAATTAACTTCAGACTGTTTTCACTGTGGATCTACAGAACATTTTGTTAGAGATTGTCCGAAGAATGAATGCTACACCTGTTACTTCTCAGAGATCTATGCCTGCTTCTAGAGGTCGCGGGTTGAGTCGAAGTGGTTCATTTTCGAGAAGTGGTGCTAAAAAAGGAAATAATACTGTTGCTCAACAATAGAAGGCTAAAACGTCAGCTCAAGCTTATGATGTGCGGACTCGTGAGATGGTGATGGTAATGATGTGGTGATAGGTATATTTTTATTACATTCAGAACCTGTTTATGCTTTGATAGATCCAGAATCTTCACATTCATATGTTAATACTAAATTGGTTGAGTTGGGAAGTTTAGAATTTGAGACGTCTAGAGTATCAATAGTGGTGTCTAGTCCATTGGGACAATCTGTGTTAGTGGATCAGGTGTGTAGGAGATGTCTGCTAATGATATAGAATATAACCTTCCCTGTTGATTTGTTGATAATACCGTTTGGTGAGTTTGATATGATTTTGGGTATGGATTTGTAACAACCTGTTTTTAGTGAGATCAGAATAATGGTTTTGGGACAACAAATCCAAAGTCAAAATATTTATTTTATTATTATTTTAATGTCTACAACATGTTAATAGAGTCATATAAAAATTTCGTTAAGAAATTTTACCGTTTAGATATTTAATTCGATAAAAAGGACTAAATTATAAAAGGTGCGAAAGTAGAGTTCTAGTAGCTAAAGGTATTAAATGGCTATAGAACCTTGAAGTATGAGTCCTTAAATGGTAATTATACCACTAGTATTATTAATGGACAAATATGGACACTTATTTAATGGTTTTAAAGGTTAATAATTAAGGTTAAAGTTGTAATTTAATAAACAAACTAAGTAAAATAATGAAAACAAAAATGTGTTGGTTCATCTTTTTTCATCGAATATAAGGGTGGAAAACTCCATGAAAGGAGCTTGTGTATTCGGCTAGGGTTTTCCAATGCATGTAAGAGAATTTCGGTCCCATTTTTAATGATTTATAAGTTTTTGGAGTCGTTATAGCTTAATCTAGCCAGCCCAGGGATTAAATTATGAAACTGTTAAAGTATTAGGGTTTTACCATTGATGAATGTGTAGTGTTTTGATGTTTGATGATAGAAAATGAACAGTTGTTGTTAGATAAACAAGTTTTGTAAAGTGATTTTGGTTAAAAATGTTAAATAGGGATTAATTTGTAAAATTTGAAAACTATGTGATAAATGTGTGAAATAATCAAATTTATGGGCTTCTATGGGTCTATATAGAATTCGGCTAGCATGGGTGTGGATTAAATTGCATGAATTTGTATTTTTATTAGCTAGGGACTAAATTGTAAAGTAGTCAAATGTTTAGAGGCAAAATGGTAATATTTTCATAATATGAAATTGGATTGAATTGAATAGAATAAATATTAAAGTGGTTAAATTTGATTATATAAATCAAGAAAAGCTACGTTCAGAATTAGATCGGGGAAAAACAAAGTAGTAGATTGATTGGTCGATTTTCTCTGTATTAATTCGAGGTAAGTTCGTATATTAATAAGCTTTAAATTATTTGTGGTTACATGTTTAATTAACATAATTGAGATGATATGAAATTACAAAAATTCTCAGTGAGATGTCATTAGGGGTGACTGTGTTTTGGGTGCTGGTTTCGTATGTTCTACACGGTGGCTGAGTTTTTCGGCATGTGTTGCGGTTACTCGTCAGCTTGTATGAGTAGCACCGTGTAGCTACGTCTTGATCATCAGCCAGTGTGAGCAGACCCAGTGATAGCTCGAGAGTGAGCATTTATATGAGATATGAAATAGAGATGGTTTCGATCATGTTTTGGCACGTAATGTGCGAGATACCCGAGTATCTGATATTATTCCAAATGGTTCAACGGGTACAGTGATGTTACGAGAGTATGTGAATTCAATATGAACTAGGACAGGTATGTAAGTGAATAATGTGAGAATTGAATCTATGAAATTGTGATTTCATATCTAACTTTGTGAATAAATATATGTTAGGCTTGTGGATCAAATTGAGTTGCATTATACTATGTTTAATTACTTAAATTGAGATTAAATAGTAAGTTGAGTTTCATGCTATACGAACTTACAAAGCTTAATTGCTTACTCTGCTTTATTTTTTTGAGTTTTATAATGATTCGGAAGCTTGCTCGGCTTGGAAGTTGTCGGAGATTGCATCGCACCATCAAGCTCTCATTTTGGTACTTTTGGACTTAATGTGTTTTGGTTATATGGTATCTATAGGTCAACTGGCTAATGGAAGTCTATATGTTTTGTTATGTAACTAGCCATTTAATGTTGCTTGATTTGGTATATGTTGGTATGTATATATATGTGTGGCTAACCTCATCTTTTATGATTTATGGTTGCTATGAGAATGCTTTGATTGTGTATTGGTAGATTGGTACTTAATAGGTGAACTTGATAAATAGTATGCATGTTATATTTAGGCAAGGTAGTGCATATATGTAATTGACCATTTAGGTAGTTTTTGAGGTGATTTTGACATGTTTTTAAAATGATCATTTAAGATGCCTAAGAGCTTAGGATTATTGGTAATGAAATTGCATGATATAGACTTGGTTGTGATTGGTTTGAATGCTTATTGATGATATGGTCATATGCTATTTGGTATGCATATGTTGGTACCACATTGGGTGAGAAATAAGGCTTGAAAAATGGCCTATTTTTGTCCACACGGACAAAGACACAGGTGTGTGTCTCAACCGTGTGTTATACACAGCCAGGTGACACGGCCATGTGTCTCGTGATACTTATTTAGAAACTAAGTAAGTAGCTTCACATAGCTTAGCACACGGGCATGTGGCTTGGCTGTGTGGCACAAGTCAGTATACCCTCCAATTTTCACACGGTCTAACACACAGCTTGGCACACGAGTGTGTGGTCTGGCCATATGACCCAAGTCAGTGAGTTACACAGGATCGGGCACAGAATAGGACACAGCCATGCGATCCCATTTCGAATGCCTACACGGCCTGTGACACGGGTGTGTCTCTTGACCATGTGAGACACACGGCTTGGCCACACGGGCTTGTGTCCCCTACACTTTGAAATTTTCAATGTTTTTTCAAAATTTCGTTGAGTTCTTAATTTAGTCCTGAATTGTTTTAATGTTTGTTTCGAGCCTCAAGAACTCATGTTAAAGAATATATGATTGAATTTGAATGACTATTGTTTAGATATGAGAAATAAATATGAAATGTATGATTGTTTAAGTGATAAGTCCGGTAATGCTCCATAACCCTATTCCGGCGATGGATACAGGTTAGGGGTGTTACATTTATTGGTATCAGAGCTATGATTTAGTAGATTTTAGGACTAATATAGTGTATGTGAGTCTAGCTATACATGTCATATTTAGCCTGTGATAGTGTAATATCTCCTGACAGTCTTAAATCGTGTTTCTATATAGTAACAGATTCCAATCAAGCAGACTCCGATGATGTAGAGTGTAACATATCAGCTTCTGTTCATAGAGCAGCGTCGTCTGCTTTAAGACCCGTATCTGAGGGTCAGGGAGGATAGGCCAAGGAAGCCTTCTTCCAAATAATGAATAAGTGGTTTTCTGAGTTTGTCCGAACGAATCTGGCTGCTCAACAACCTCCACCACCAACTATTCCCCAATCAATTCCCATAACTTCTTAAGTCCTGGAACCCGTATGTTTAAGCAAACCACCTGTTGATAAAATTCGAAAGTATGGGGCTGAAGAGTTTAGAATTATAGTTGATATGATCCTGAGAGAGTTGAGTTTTGGCTTGAGAATATGATCCGAGTTTTTAATGAGTTGTCTTGTACACCATCTGAGTGTGTTAAATATGCTGTGTCTCTTCTGAGAGATTCAGCTTATCAGTGGTGGAATACATTGATATCTGTTGTACTAAGAGAATGAGTCATATGGGAATTCTTTCAAATCGAGTTTAAGAAAAAGTGTATAAGTCAGCGGTTTCTTGATCAAAAGTGTAAGGAATTTCCAGAGTTGAAATAGGGTCGTATGACTGTAACCGAGTATGAAAGAGAATTTGTAAGACTGAGTAAGTATGTTTGATGCGTCTCTATTGAAGAAATTATGTCTAATCTGTTCTAAAACGGGTTGAATAAGGATATCAAGCTTTTAGTTGGAATTCTGGAACTGAAAGAATTTGTTGTTTTGATCGATAGAGCTTGCAAAGCCGAGGAGCTTAGCAAAGAAAAGAGAAGATCCAATTCTGAGGCTAGAGATATGAGAAATAGGTTAATGGGTAAATCATATCATTCATCGTCAAAGAAATCAAGGGATTCTTACAACCGTTTGACTGCTTCAGTGAGGTATTCCAACAGAGATCGTGGAAAGCAACACTCGAGTTCAAAAGCTCAAGCTACTTCAGTATATAGCATTGGTAGTGTTAAAAATAAACAACCTGAGTGTCAATAATGTGGAAGATGGCATTTTGGAGATTGTTGGATGAATAATAAAGCCTGTTTCACATGTAGCTCACAAGAGCATTTTATTCGTGATTGCCTTGAGTTACTCGAGAAAGACAAATTTCTGAATACAAGGCTGAGTAATACAGTTTCCAGAGGGAGACCACCTCAAAGTACAGGAAATGTGAATAGTAGCAAAGGTGCAACAAATGATTCTGCTGTGAGATCTGAGGCTCAGCACCAGCTAGAGCTTACGCTATTCATGCTCGTAAGGATTCATCGGCACCAGATGTTTTATCATCGTTACTTTTTCTCTTTATGACACTGATGTAACTACTTTGATTGATCTTGGATTGACTCATTTATATGTCTATACAAATTTAGTGTCTAGTGAGAGTTTACCTGTTAAGTCCATTAAATTTGTGATTAAAGTATCGAACCCTTTAGGCCAGTATGTTCTAGTTGATAAAGTTTGTAAGAATTGTCTTTTGATGACTCGAGGCTATTGTTTTCCAGCCTATTTGATGCTCTTACCATTTGATGAGTTTGATGTAATATTGGGTATGAATTGGCTGACTTTGCATGATACGGTTGTAAATTGTATATGAAAGCTTATTGTATTGAAATGTCAGAATGGTGAGATTCTTCATATTGAATCCCATAGTTTGAGGGAGTTACCTGTAGTGATATCAGCTATGTTAGCACAGAAAATGTGAAAAAGGGTTGCAATGTTTATCTTACTTACGTACTTGATACAAAGGTGTCTGGATCGAAGATTGAATCAGTACTAGTGGCTTATGAATATACTGATGTTTTTCTAGAGGAGTTACCCAGGTTAGCACCGATCAAAGAAGTTGAGTTTGCTATTGAGTTAGTATTGGGAGCATCACCGATATTGATAGCTCCGTACAGAATGGCTCTTACAGAGTTAAAAGAGTTGAAATCTCAGTTGCAATAGTTAATAGATAGAGGATTTGCACGGCCTAGTTTCTCACATTGGGGTGCACCAGTTATGTTCGTCAAGAAGAAAGATGGATCGATGAGATTATGTATCGATTAACGACAGCTCAACAAAGTTACAATCAAGAAAAAGTATCCATTACCACTAATTGATGACTTGTTTGATCAGCTAAAAGGTGCCACAATATTTTATAAGATTGATTTGCATTCTGGTTATTACCAGTTGCAGGTTAAAGATTTTGATGTACCAAAAACTACATTCAGAACTAGATATGGACATTATGCATTTTTTGTTATACCATTTGGGTTAACTAACGTTCTTGCCATATTTATGGACTTGATGAATAGAATTTTCAGACCATATTTAGACAAATTCGTTATTGTATTCATTGATGATATTCTGATTTACTCTCAAGATGAGTCTGAACATGTCGAGCATATGAGGATTGTGTTGCAAACTTTGAGAGATAAACAGCTATTTGTTAAATTCAACAAATACGAGTTTTGGCTCCAAGAAGTTGGATTTTTAGGACACATTGTTTCAGCGGAAGGCATCAGAGTTGATCCAAGTAAGATCTCAGCAATTATTGAGTGGAAACCACCAGGAAACATATCCAAAGTCAAAAGTTTTCTAGGATTAGATGGTTATTATCGGAGATTTGTTAAGGGTTTTTCAATGATAGCTACACCGATGACTCGATTATTACAGAAAGATATGAAATTTGAGTGGTCTAACAAATGTCAATAGAGTTTTAATCAGTTGAAAGCATTGTTAATCGAAGCACCAGTTTTAGTTCAGCCTGAGTCGGGTAAAGAGTTTGTGATTTTCAGTGATGTGTCATTGAACGGTTTGGGGTGTGTTTTAATGTAAGAAGGTAAAGTGATAGCATATGCATCCAGACAGTTAAAATTGCATGAAAAGAATTATTCGACATACGACTTAGAGTTGGCCGCTATTGTATTCGCATTGAAAATTTGGCGACACTATTTGTTTAGTGAAAGATGCCATATTTTTACTGATCACAAGATTTTGAAGTATTTGATGTCTTAGAAAAATTTAAATTCGCGACAATAAAGATGGCTCGAATTGTTGAAAGACTATGAGTTAGTAATAGATTATCTCCCGGGAAAAGAAAATGTAGTCGCGAATACTTTGAGTAGAAAATCTTTGTTTGCTTTGAGAGCGATGAATATACAATTGAGCTTTTCTGATGATGGTTCGATTTTAGATGAGTTAAAAGCTAAACCGATGTTTCTCCAGTAAATCTGTGAAGCTCAGAAATGTGACAATGAATTGAAAGCTAAACGAATACAGTGTGAGTTGATTACTAATTCAGAGTTTCAAATCGGATTCGATGATTGTTTGCTGTTTTGATGTAGAGTTTGTGTGCCGAGGAATCCTAAGCTTGTACAAAAAATTTTACACGAAACACACAATGGTTGCTTATCTGTTTATCTAGGGAGTACTAAGATGTACAATGACCTGAAACAAATGTACTGGTGGTCGGGTATAAAACGTAACATTTCAGAATTTGAATGAATTTTGTTTGGATATAAGAAATAAATATGAAATGTATAATTGTTTAAGTGATAATTCTAGTAATGCTCTGTAACCCTATTCCGACAATGGATACGGGTTAGGGGTGTTACAGGATTAGTTTACGGAGCATGGGGTGATTCTGGATTGTTGTAAAAAGGAGTTTGTTGTTTAGAGTGAAAATGGTGATAAGATTGAGGTGAATGGTATTCGAACAAGTGGTTCAACTCGTATCATTTCAGCAATTCGAGCTAATAAACTTCTTTATCAAGGTTGGGAAGCTTTCTAGCTTATGTTATCAATTCGAATTCTGTTGATAGTCAGTGTAATAATATTTGAACTATTTGTGAATTTCCTGATGTGTTTTTTGAGGAATTACCGGAATTACCACCGGATTGGGAGGTTGAGTTTGCAATTGAAGTGTTTCCTGGTATAGCTCCGGTATCAATGCCTCTATATCGTATGTCACCTACGGAGTTGAAAGAATTAAAGGTACAATTGCAAGACTTATTGGATCGTGGTTTTATACGCCCTAGTGTATCGCCTTGGGGAGCTCCAGTATTTTTTGTTAAAAAGAAATATGGTTCGATGCAGCTTTGTATTGATTATCTACAATTGAATAAGTTGACGATTAAGAATCGATACCCTCTACCCTTATTGATGACTTATTTGATCAATTAAAAGGAGTTTCTGTCTTTTCAAAGATTGATTTGAGATCGGGTTACTATCAGTTAAAAGTGAAAGAAATGATGTACTGAAGACGACATTTCATACACGTTATAATCATTATGAATTTTTTGTGATGCCTTTTGAATTAACAAATGCTCCAGCAACATTTATGGATCTCATGAATCGTATTTTCCAACCGTATTTGGATCAATTTATGGTAGTTTTTATTGATGATATTTTGGTTTATTCGAAATCTAAATTCGAGAATAAGCAACATCTCAGAATTGTTTTGCAAGTATTACGAGAGAGATAATTATATGAGAAGCTTAGTAAGTGTGAATTCTAGTTATCAGAGGTCGTATTTCTGTGGCATGTTATCTCAGCAAATGGAATTAGAGTTGATCGAAAAACATAGAGGCAATTGTTCAGTGGAAAGTATCGAGGAATGTGTCAGAGGTTCATAGTTTTCTTGGACTAGCTGGTTATTATCGAAGATTTGTAAATGGATTTTCGAAGATAGTCTTGCCGATGACAAAGTTGTTACCTAAGAATGTTTAGTTCGTCTGGGATGATCAGTGTCAAGAAAGTTTTGAGAAATTGAAGCAGATGTTGACTGAAGCGCTGGTTTTAACTTTACCAGAATTGAGAAAGGATCTTGTTGTGTATAGTGATGCTTCTTTGAGTGGTCTTGGTTGTGTTTTGATGCAAGATAGGAAAGTAATTGCTTATGTGTCTCGTCAACTAAAAACGCATGAACGTAATTATCTGACACACGATTTAGCGCTAGCTGTTGTGGTTTTTACTCTAAAGATCTAGAGACATTATTTGTACATCGAAAAGTGTTATATGTATACTGATAATATGAGTCTCAAATACCTTCTATCTCAAAAAAGAGTTGAATTTGAGATAGCATCGTTGGATGGAGCATTTGAAATATTTTGATTGTGTTATTGATTACCACCCTGATGAAGCTAATGTTGTAGCTAATGCGTTGAGTAGAAAAGAAGCAATTGAATTGTGAGTAATGTTTGCTCAGCTCAGTATCAATGATTATGAAAGTTTATTGGCTGAATTAAAAATCAAATCGGTGATGTTTGAATAGATCAAGTCAGCGCAGTTAGAAGATGACAAGTTAGCAAAGAAAATAAAAATGGGTCAAAATGGTATGTTAGAAAATTTCAGTATTGAATATTGTGATTGCTTGAGATTTCGTAACCGAATCTGTGTTCCGAATGTTTCTGAATTGAAAGAATTGATACTTCATGAAGCTCATGATAGTCCTTTTGCTTTTCATCCTGAAGGAACGAAAATGTATCGTGATTTGCGAGAATCTTATTGGTGGCTAGGAATGAAAAGAGATGTGGTTGAATATGTGGCTAAATGTTTAACTTTTCAGCGAGTTAAGGCAGAACATCACATTCCTAGAAGATTACTTCAGCCTATTACTATTCCTGAATGGAAATAGGATTGTATATCGATAGATTTTATAACGGTGTAACAGCCCGGTTTAGACCCTATTCAGAATAGTAGTTTTGAGACCACAAATCCGAATCAAAAATATTTTAATATTATTTTTGATGTCTACAACATTTTAAATTATATGTGTGAAAATTTCGTGTGAAAATTTTAGTGTTTGTGTGCTCAATTTAATTAAAATGACTTAATTGTGTAAATACAAAACTAGCATGCTTTATGTAAAGGTGCTTATTTGCTATGGCTTTTATTATATGATGTCTTTATGTTGTGATTTTACCATAGAAATTATGAGTGGACGATTTAGACATGTAACATATGGTTTAATAATTAATTTATAAAGGTTAATATGGTAAATATGTTAATTAATGATAATATAATTAAAACATTAAGTAAAAGTCATGCATTTTTATTCATCTTGGTGGCCGAAAGTTAAAAGAAAGAAAATAGTTGAGGTTTGAGCATTTGGCACATTTGGGGCTTGATTTAGGTAAGTTTTAAGCTCAGTTTTTGATAATTTTTACGTTTTTGAGATTGTTGCTTTGAGTTCTAGTTAGCCCATGCTTGAATTTTTGAATTTGACGATGAATTTGAGATTTTCCATTATTGATAGCTTGATGATTTTTGTGTTTGATGATGAAAAATAAATATATGTTGTTAGATTGTCAAGTTTAATTAAGTGATTTTTAGTAAAAATGCCTATTTAGGATTAAATTGTGAATTTTGTAAATTGAGGGGTCAAAATGTGAAACAAATGAAAGAAATGGGCTGTTAGGGACCTTAGTGAAATTCAGCCAAGCATGGGTGTGGTGAAATTTTGAATATTTTGAGTTTTGTGAAATAGGGACTAAATTGTAAAAAAATGTGAAATGTTAGGGGCAAAAGTGTAATTTGCCCATTTATGTGGTTTTGGATGAATTTGAATGAATATATGATTAAATAAGTCAAATTTTTATTAATTTAGATCAAGAAAAGAGGAAATCAGATTTGGATTGAGGGAAACCTAAAGTTGTTGAATAGTCGTCCCGGTTCGTTCGTCTTTGTCCGAGGTAAGTTCATAAGTAAATAAATGTAGTTAAATTGAATGTATTGATTTTGTAAATAGCCGAATTGAATTTTATGTATGTATAACTACTTAGCCGAATTGAATTTAGCATGGAATGATGTGTTACGAGCATGAATCGGTTGAGTTATGACGTCCGAAAGCCCCATACGAACCTTAGGAATAGTTAGGATACATATGTCATGACATAGGAGTTCGATTTGTGATTTACGTGTAAGACCATGTCTGGGACATCGGCATCGTATAAGAGTTTGTGTAAGACCCTTTCTGGGACAGTGACATCGATAGTCGATTACATGTAAGACCTTGTTTGGGACGTAGGCATTGTACGAGCTTCTTGAGCTATTTGAGTATCCTTATTGATTTCGAATGGTTCAATGGGCAATATTAAGTTAAGATCGAATGTGAAATCAGGCTAAATGGTTCAGGTACGTGCGAAGTTAAATGTTCATGAAAATAAGGTTAGTTTAGTACTTGAAATGATGATATAAACTATGCAGGATGAAAAATGTGACTTATATGTACATGTGATTATTCATATTGGTCAAATGACATTATAATGTTAATATTCAAGTGATGATATATGAATTTGCAAGTATGATAAATGTATATGTGGTTAAGGTTTGCTTGATTTGGCTTAGTTTAATTGAATTATGTATGTCATTGAAATGATTTATTTGCTTATGACTTACTAAGCTATTCAAGCTTACTGTGTGTGTTTGTTCTTTGATTTATAGATTTTGTAAGCTAGTTACGAGCTCGGGGATCGTCAAGGAAATCCGTCACACTATCAATCCCTATTTCGGTATTACAAAAGTTTGAAACTATGAACATATGGCACGTATAGTTTTATATTTGTTTTCATTGGTTTTGAGATTGTAAATATATGAGCCATACGAAAATGGATTGAAATGATGCTTATGTTTATGCATTTTCGGTTTTGATATGAGTTCATGTCGGGTATTATGTTTCATAGTATAAGTGTGTGATATGCTTGATATATATATGTTTTGGCATGAAGCAGTTATATATGGCTTATGATTAGTTCATTTGGAAAGCTTGATACATGTGGGTGTTGAATGTGTTTGGGTTACGGATTGTTAATGACTAATTATTGAGATGCATAATTTGAAACATGAATTGATTTGAAAATTTTTTATAATGTAAATTATGTATTCGATCATGTGATGAAATATAGGTAATGGTTATAAGCTATTTATGATTTGGCAATGGTGTTTAAATCATGTCATTAAGTGTTTAGTTATATGTTAATGTTAAAATTGTGGTATTGGACACGTGTGGACTAAGTTAGGTTATAAAAATTTGATTAAGGAATGTGGTTTTTGTGTCGGTTTGAAATGGCATGCTTGCATGGGTAATTTGGTTTAGAAATGATGAATAATGTGTATGTGTATATTTGACTAAGGCTTTGGACTCATAATGATAAGTGTGTGATATGGTATATAGTATAATTATATCATTATATTATGTGTTGAATGTTTTCATGAATGAACAAATATATATTCAATTGATTGGATTGTGGTTGACTGATTAGGTATGAATGGTTAAGGCAGATAATGAATATTCTACTTGAATATTTTCCTCAGTTTATTTGGGTAGCTAAGAAGGTTAAGTTGATGATATATTCGGCATATGCTAGGTAGAATATTTATATACATATCCATGATATGCTTTGTTGTGGTTAGGTAAACAAATGTCATAATGATAGGTTAATTAGCTAGCCGAATAAATAGTGAGATGAAAGGTTAGATATATGTAATTTGGTTTGGTAATTGAGTACACTAAGGTTGCATATGAGTTTAAATATTTTTTGGTGAAATGATTGATTGATTTTAATATACTCATATGCTAAGTTAAGAAATGGTACGTTAATATTTGACAGATGAAATAGACATATTGGTACATATTAGCTATATGAAATGAAATGATATATGTTTGCATGTTTTGCAGTATGCACATATAATTTGTAAAATAATAAGTTATCTTATAATTTGATTATTCGAATGCCATAAATGAGAAGTATACATATATGATTTGAATGTTGGAGTTATAAAGCATGTGAATTATGATTGTTCTGGGATGTGCTTTCGTCAGTAATGCCTCGTAACCCTAATCTGGCGACGGATACGGGTTAGGGGTGTTACAAACGAGATTACCATTATCAGCAAGTAAGAAAAATGCTATTTGGGTAATTGTTGATCGACTTATGAAATCGGCTCATTTCATTGTAGTTAGGATTGATTGGTCACTTCAAAAGCTTGCTGAAGTTTATATTCAAGAAATTGTGAGATTGCATGGTGTTCCTATGTTAATAATTTCTTATCAGGATCTGCGGTTTACTTCGAGATTTTGGAAACAATTTCATGAATCTCTTTGTATGCGACTTAATTTTAGTACAGCCTTTCACCCATAGACTGATGGACAATCTGAGCGAGTTATTCAGATTTTGGAAGACATGTCTCGTGCTTGTGTTATTGATTTTGAATGAGGTTGGGAGCGTTACTTACCTTTGGCTAAATTTGTATACAACAATAGTTTTCAATCGAGTATTCAAATGGCTCCGTATGAAGTCTTATATAGTCAAAAGTATCGATCATCTGTTTGTTGGATAGAATTGAATAAAAGAAGAATAATTGCGCCGAAATTAATTTAAGAAACAGAAGACATTGTTAAGAAAATTCAAGATAGATTGAAAGTAGCTTTTGACAAACATAAATCATATGCAGATTTGAAACGTCGAGATATTGAATATTCTGTTGGCGATAAAGTATTTCTTAAAGTTTTATCTTGGAAGAAAATTTTGATATTTGGCCGAAAAGGGAAACCGAGTCATCGTTTTATTGGACCGTATGAGATAACAGAAAGAGTGAGACCAATTACGTATCGTTTAGCTTTGCCTACGAAATTACAGAAAATTCATGATGTTTTTCACGTTTCAATTGTTAGAAGATATCGATCGGACTCATCTCATGTTTTTTGACAGAAGATATTGAAATTCAACCTGATTTGTTATACGAAGAAGAACCAGTTGAGATTTTGGCATGTGAAGTAAAAGAATTGCGTAATAAGCGAGTTCCATTAGTGAAAGTGTTGTGGCGTAGTCATAGTGTAGAAGAAGCGACTTGGGAATCAGAAGAGCCAATGAGATCTCAGTACCCTTACCTCTTTTTAGGTAAATTTCGGGGATGAAATTTATTTAAGGGGGAGAAATTGTAACAACCCAATAGTCACGGGTGTAGGAATATGCATTTTCGAGACTCTATTTTCTTAAATTAAATTCGTAAATATTTCTAATAAATATTTACGAAGTTA
Organism: Gossypium arboreum; assembly: GCF_025698485.1. Taxonomy (NCBI): domain Eukaryota; kingdom Viridiplantae; phylum Streptophyta; class Magnoliopsida; order Malvales; family Malvaceae; genus Gossypium; species Gossypium arboreum. The sequence continues at coordinate 15,032,862 of NC_069077.1, forward strand.
GTTGTGTGGTTAATTTGGTTTTGGTTAGGTGAATTTGCATGTATTAAGAGTAATTAGGTAAAAGGACTAAATTGTATAAATGGTGAAAGTTGAATTATATATTAAAGAAAAACTAAAAGGGTTAAAGAAGCAATTATGCCATTACTCATAAATGAGGCGACATAAGTGTATATTATTATAAAATTTAAAGTTAAAATATATATTATAATATTATATAATATTAAATCTTAAATGTTTAAATGTATATATTATATTATAATAATAAAATAAAAGAAATAGAAATAGAAAAGAAAGAAAGAAAGAACAAATGAAACAGAAGGGAAAAAGAAAGAAAAAGGAAAGAAAAGGAGAAAGACCAAAGCTAAGGGCTTCAAAGTTTAAAACTCAATTGGCTAGTCAATTTAGTCCATTTTTCTTGTAATTTTTATGTTTTGGGAATCCAGGTATTAAATAATACCCAACCCATGTCAAAATTTTAGAAATTATTTAGTTTTTAGATGTTGTTAATGTTGAATAATTTTAGTATTAGGGACTAAATTAATAAATTTTTAAGTTAGAAATGAAAAAGGATTAAATTGTAGAACAAATAGTAAATTTTGTGTTATAGGGACTAAATTGTGCAAAATTCAAAATTTAGGAATTTATGTGAAAATAAGGATTTGAATTTAGTCTAAAGTAGAATTTGCATGAAAATAAAGAATTAAATGTGAAGAATAAAAGTTAGTCTTGGTTTAGGGACTAAATTGGAAATTAGCCAATATTTGAGTAAAAAAATTGAAATATTCAATATGAAATTGACTTGTGTTGTATTGATGATTTTTAATTGATTTAATTCCGTAGCTAACGTCGTATCGGAACCTTCGACTAAAAAGGGAAAAGATAAGGTCAACAAGGAATAACTCGGAATTTTTGGTTTGTATTTCTATAATTCGAAACTAGTTATTAATTGTTGTATTTTTTATTTAATGCATATGGTAAGTGTTGAGGTGAGTATTTGACACTTTGACATTGAATTGAATTAAAAGTTGATTGAATGGATTGAGTTGATATATATTATGAATATATTGATTATTTGAATTGAAATGAATATATATGTGCAAATATGATAATTGAATATTGGTTGTATTTGGACAGTGAAATTAAACCCTATTAATTGTATCGGGCTGAGTCGGATATAGATGGCATGCTATAGGATTAGAAGAGTTCAGATATTTCTTCGACTTCAAGTTGATGAGACATTGAGTATCAATTTACTACTTCAGATTAATTCGATGAGGCACTGGGTGTCAATTTACTTTGGTTTAGCTGATGAGACACTAGGTGTCAAATTATTACTTCGAATTATCCGATGAGGCACTGGGTGCCAAACTGGTGTGTTTTGGTTAGATCCGTGTATCCGTCCGAGTCTGAGTCATGTTAATAGGGGTAAATGAATAATAAAGTTTTATGATTGATATTGAAATTGCATGGCATGAGAAATGGAAGTGAAATAGTGAATTGAAAATAGAATGTGAAATATGTTGCAAATATATGGAATATATGAGTTATATACTCATGAAATGAATATGGAATAGATAATGCAATTGTATAATGAAATGTGAAACAAATGAAATATGATATGATTGTTGTAATAATTAAATATTAATATGTGTTTATATTTCAATCGTATATTTGAAATTTCTTATATTTAAATATTCAGATTATAGAAATAACACTGAGTTTTTACTCAGCGTACGATTTTGTTTTCCGTGCGCATGTTAGGTACTTAATTTTGATCGTCGATTCAGCATCCAACAATGGTCTCAAACTCAAATGTGGTGATGTTTATCCTTTTGTGTCGGCATGTACCTAGGGTGTCTGATTAATAGTTATTTTGTGGATTGGATGTAAATAAGGTTATAAGTTTAATATTGGTTTGGTATATATATATATATGTACATGTGTTTGTTTTTCAAGTTTTATTATGGCTTGTTAATTTGGTGTTTAAGTGTTCATAAGCTAAGTAAAATGGATTAAATTAGGCATGTTTATAATTTGGACTTGAATGATAATTTGATGATATAATTTTGGTACCAATGAGGGTACATTGGTTAGGCACCTAAGATGATTGTTTTGACATGTTTTGGATGTGTTTGATCGTGTTTTGAATTAGTTCAATGAATGATTTTTGAGTTGCTTATTGTCCAAGCTTGAAGGGAACGGTAAACTTGTTATTTAAGGTACATTTTGAGTCCACACGGCCAGACACAAGGGCATGTGAATAGGCCTGTGAGACATACGGCTATCACACGGGCGTGCGAGGCCATTTCGAAAAGGGCATTCTAGCACACGGATATGTGGCTTGGTCGTGTGACCCAAGTCAAAGAGTTGCATAGGTATAGAAATGGGCTGGGACATGGCTTGTGTCCCTATTTCAAATGCCCATATGGCCTGAGACACGGCGTGTCTCCTGACCGTGTGAGTCACACGGCCATGTGAACCTTTTATCTTTGAAAATTTTAATATTTTTTGAAAAAAAATTGAGTTTCTGAATTAGTCCCAATTTGTTTATAATGCGTATTTTAGGCCTCGATGGCTTGAATAAGGGACAATATGTATGAGTTTAATTGGTTTTTGACCTGAATATAATAGGATAAGAAATGTTAGTAATTTATGTCTGTTTGATCGATAAGTTTCGATAATGCTCCGAAACTCTATTCTGGCAATGGATGTGGGTTAGGGGTGTTGCAGGACTCGTAATGTTTTGTCATGTTTGTGTCTTTTGGTAACTTTAAGTATTGTGTAAATATGTGGCTTGAGACAAGTTTATATGTGGTAGAAATGGTTCAATG